>NC_133652.1:117727470-118027470 GCF_009905375.1 Apium graveolens
CTTTGCATAGCTTAGCAAACTTTTGCAAAGTTTATCACTATAGAGCCAAATATTAGTCATCTACATAATTTGAACAATTAACTAGAGCAATTTACCATCCTAAGAAGAGAGTTTTATCAACAGTACCTCTAGTGAAGTGATTCTCCAAAAGAAATGTGAATAAGGTGTATTCATACCAGGCTCCGTAGGTGCGTGCTTCAGTCCATAGAGTGCTGTCAACAGATATGACACATAGGCTGGAAAATTTGGATCTTCAAATCCTGGAGGTTGAACTTACATAGACTTCTTCCTCCTAATTTCCCATTTAGAAAATGCCACTCTTGACATCCATTTGATAGACTTTGAAATTGGCATGGGCTGCATGGGCTAGAAATATTCTGATGGCTTTCAAAGTCTTGCAACAAGGAAGAATATGTTTCATCAAAAATTCTATTCCCTCTTGCTGAGAATAGCCTTAGCAACCAGTCTGGCTTTATTCTTTATGATAATGCCATTTTCATCCATCTTGTTTCTGAATACCCACTTTGTGTCAATAGGACTCTTGTTCTTTGGTTTGGGTACCAGCTTCCAAACTTGGTTTCTCTCAAATTGGTTTAGCTCTTCCTGCTAGCTAATATCCAATCTGGATCCAATAGAGCTTCTTCCACTTTCTTAGGTTCCTCCTGAGATAGAAACTACTGTACAGACATTCATCTTGAGTAGCTCTTCTTGTTTGCACTTTAGATGATGCATCACCAGTGATCAGTTCAAAGGGATGATTCTTGGTCCATTTCCTTTGTGGTGGAAGATGTGCTCTAGATGAGGTGGCCTCAGTATTGTCATGATGTGAGACAGAGTGTTGACTAGTTGAAACTCCCCCTGAGTTGTTGGTCCTTTGCAGGGAACTTGGAGTTCTATCAACTGATGATGTAAATCGATTATCTGTTGATGAACTATGATCAACGGATGCTTCATTTTGTACTTCAACGGATGGTGCACTATGTCTTTCAACGGATACTGCATTGCTTCTATCAATGGATGCAGTATTTTGTGCATTATCCAGGGGCATGTTTTGAATCCCTTTTGAAGTGTCATCTCCATCAGTCTCCTCTTCACTATCATCACAATATATCTCAATATTGTCAAATTTGAGTCTCTCATTATGTCCCTCATCTGTTAGTCCATCAATCTTTTTATCATCAAACACAACATGCACAGATTCCATAACAGTGTTGGTTCTTAGATTGTAGACCCTATAAGATTTTCCAGCTGAATAACCAACAAATATTCCTTCATCAGCCTTTGCATCAAACTTCCCTTTATGGTCAGATTGATTCCTCAGTATAAAGCATTTACATCCAAAGACATGAAGAAAGTTTAGAGTTGGTTTTCTTCTCTTGAACAACTGATAGGGAGTCATGCCTTTAGCTTGATTGATCAAAGAAATATTCTGAGTGAAGCAGGCACAATTAACAGCTTCAGCCCAGAAATATGTTGGTAACTTTGATTCTTCAAGCATTGTTCTGGCAGCTTCAATTAAAGATCTGTTCTTTCTTTCAACAACCCCATTTTGCTGAGGTGTTCTTGGAGCTGAGAACTCATGCATGATTCCATTTTCTTCACAGAACAGCCTTAATGTCAAATTCTTGAACTCAGTTCCATTGTCACTCCTGATATTTCTAACCTTCAAGTCAGGATGATTGTTGACTTGCCTGATGTGATTGATAATGATTTCACTTGCTTCATCCTTTGATCCAAGAAAACAGACCCATGAGAACTTAGAGAAATCATCTACAATCACTAAGCAATATCTTTTTCTTGCTATTGACAATACATTGACTGGTCCAAACAAATCCATATGTAGCAGCTGTAATGGTTCATCAATTGTTGTTTCAAGCTTCTTCTGAAATGATGCTTTCCTTTGTTTGCCTTTCTGACAAGCATCACACAGACCATCCCTTGAGAATTCAACAAGAGGAATTCCTCTTACTAAGTCCTTTTTGACTAGATCATTCATTGTTTTGAAATTCAAATGGGATAGCTTCTTGTGCCATAGCCAACTCTCAACTGAACTTGCTTTGCTGAAGAGACAAGTAATAGATTCTGCATCTGTAGAGTTGAAGTCAGCTAAGTACACATTTCCTTTTCTAACTCCAGTTAGAACCACTTTGTTGTCTTCCTTACTAGTGACAACACAGGCTTCAGAATTGAAGGAAACTGTATTCCCTCTATCACATAGTTGACTGATACTCAGTAAGTTGTGCTTGAGACCATCAACTAATGCAACTTCTTCAATGATGACATTCCTTGTTGAAATCAAGCCATATCCCATAGTAAACCCTTTGCTGTCATCTCCAAAGGTTATGCTGGGGCCAGCTCTCTCTTTAAACTCTGTGAGCAGGGAGAAATCTCCAGTCATGTGTCTTGAACAGCCACTGTCCAAGTACCATAGATTTCTTCTATTTTCCTGCACACCACAAAATCAATCAATTTGATTTTGGTACCCAAGTTTCCTTGGGTCCATTCTTGTTAGCCTTTCTCCTAGACTTCATTCCTCCTGCATCTTTAGACTTAGGTGAGTTTGAGTCAACCTTGGTCTTAGATGTGGTTGGTTGAGGTGTAGGGTTAGTCACAACATTATCCATCACATTTATAGAATTATTAGGCATGGATTGTGCATACATGTTATTCCACATTGGCATATTGTATGGCATTTGAGGCATACTGAATGCAGCAAGATAAGGATTGTTAAAATATGGCATGTTTGCAAAATGTGCATAAGGATTTTGTTGAGACATAACAGGCATAGCATGTAGAGGTGATACAGACATGTTAGGCATGGAAGAGGGTACAGTTATGGGAGATTTCTTAATAGATTTACAGTTAGCAGATAGATGATTAACACTACTACAATGCACACAGCTTTTTCTAGGAGCATACTTGTCAGGTGTGTAATTGTTATGTTTGTTAACTCCTACCTTCCCATTTCTGTTGGATTTCCTTTTGGATTCCTTTTTATCCTCAACCATCTTGAGCCTATTGTTTAACTGTTCTAAGGTCATGTGCCCTACATTCACCTTTCTGACATCTTTGGATGTGCTTGCTCCTTCTTTGACAAAGTTCTTTGAAGTTGAACCAAACTTTTTGTTGAGTTTCTTTAGATTTTCTCTTTTAGAAACATCTGCCTGTTTTAATTGAGGAACCTTCAACGGATGTTCCTTTTCTTCCTTCAACGGATAACTTTCATCATCCGTTGATTCCACATCCGTTGACAGTCCATCAATTAATTCCAGTTTCTTTTTATTTTTATCCCAGGCAGTTTTACAGAATGATTCAATTCCTTGGACTTTGGCAATTTGAGCACTTACATCCCTAGATGTTTTCCAGGCTTTAATCACCTCTTGCTCTTTCTCTAATTGATTGGAAAGTATTTCTACTTTCTTAACAGATTCAGCTAGTTCATTTTCAACAGATATACAATGCAATTTGGTTTTCTCTAGGTCAATCAACTTATTTTCTAACACAGTATTTCTATTACTTAAAAACAGATTGTTCTCTTTGATCCTACTATTTTCTTTAGCAAGAGATTTAAGAGACACACGCAAATGATACAATTCAGTAGACATGTCATTGAAAGCATCATTGCACTCTTCTTTAGTAAGCTGTGTTAAATCAGTAGTGATTACCTGATTGCTTGATGAACTAACTTCGTTTTCTTCAGAATCAGCCATGAGAGCAAGGTTGACATAATCCACATCTTCATCCTCTTCATCTCCATCAGCTGCCCAGTCCTTTTCTTGAGTAATGAAAGCCCTTTCCTTCTGTTTGAGTAGATCAAAATATTTCTTTTTGTAATCTACTTGTTCAAATTTCTTCTTTTCAGAGGTTGGCTTTCTGCACTCACTTGCAAAGTGTCCACTTATACCACAGTTAAAACACTTGAACTTGGATTTGTCCACCATGTTCTTATAGGGTTTAGTGGCTCTAGTGTTTTTCCTGAACTTCATCTTTGCAAATCTCCTGGACAGAAATGCAAGATGCTCATCAATACCATCAGAGTCATCTTGACTGGAGTTGTCTTCATTTTCAGCAACTTGCTCTTTACCCTTGTCTGATTCTGGATTTCTTACACCATCTTTGGAGCTTGATGTAGATCTCACAGTTTCTTTTCTGCATTCTTTCTCATTTTCAGCTACCAATGCAACTGAACCTCCTTTCTTTCTCCCCCTCTCCAATACCTCATCCTGTTCCAACTCTAGTTCATAAGTCTTCAAGATTCCATATAATCTTTCAAGAGTAAAGTCCTTATAATCCTGAGAGTTTCTTAAGGAAACAGTCATGGGTTTCCATTCCTTTGGTAAGGATCTCAAAAATTTAAGATTTGAATCCTTCACCTGGTACACTCTACCATACAGCTTCAGTCCATTCAACAGCTTTTGGAATCTATTAAATGTGTCATTTAAAGATTCATTCTCTTCAAAATGAAAGTACTCATACTGTTGAATAAGAAGCTGCATTTTGTTCTCTTTTACTTGTTCTGTACCTTCACACAGCAACTGAACTGTGTCCCAAACCTCTTTGGCAGTTGAACAATTTATCACATTATCAAACATATCCTTGTCAAGACCATTAAACAAAATGTTCATAGCCTTCTTATCCTTGTGGACTTCTTCTGTGTCTTCCATTGTCCATTCTGCTCTAGGTTTTGGAATGGATTGACCAACAGCAATTGTGGCCGTAGCAACTGTGGCTACTTTGTGGGGAATGTGAGGACCATTCTCAATGCAGTTTACATAACCTTCATCTTGGGAGAGTAGATGAAGGTGCATTTTCACCTTCCAGTGGTGATAACTGTCTTTGTCAAGAACTGGGATCTTTACTCCAATATCATTCTTACTCATCTTTGTTAGATTCCAAGATCTTTAAACTCTTTGTGTGTCAAGAGCTTGCTCTGATACCAATTGTTATTCCTAGAGGACTAATAATGAGATTTACAGAAGGGGGGTTGAATGTAAATCTCAAAACTTTTTCAGGTTTTGAGAAGTTTATTAAAGCAGTGTGTTCTAGATGAACAAGTGTATGAATTGCTTTGAGCTAATGCAGACAGATATATATTCAAACACAAAATGTAAAGAACACAACAAACTTTAAAAACTTTTCTGGTGGATTTGTTGTTCCACCAGAGATGGTATATTAGAAAATCTGTGTTCAACAATGTTGATCACAGCTGCATCCTAGTACAAACTAGATGAATTTTCTCTCAAGATATTTCTTAACAGCTCTGGAAAATCTCTCTCTAATTACTAGCTTCTTCTTGGTTTATATATTACCAAGTGTACAAGTGAAAAACAATATAAAATTACAATAGTAAAATAAGTTCTTCACTTGCTTCTTTTCCTGTTCACTCCAGTACTTTGTTGACTATTGCATCTTTGTACTAAAGAAGAACGGCTGCTTTTTCTGTTGATCCTGAAATTCGGCTGCCACATCTCAGTTTTCTCTGTCAACCCATGTGCCTCTGTCTGTAGGTACAACTACCACTTATCAACGGCTAATTAGCAGAACATCCGTTGAAGCTTTCATCCGTTAATGACTTCATCCGTTGAAGGATGTTATCCGTTGAAACTTTCATCCGTTGATGCATTTATCCGTTGATGCTCTCATCCGTTGAAGGATGTTATCCGTTGAAGCTTTAGAGACATCCGTTGAAGCTTAGCTTCTCATCCGTTGAAGGTCTTTAAGTCATCCGTTGATACCACTTCATTTATACAAAATTACAAGGCATGAAATATTTACAATTGGCCTTCCTATCTGCATATCATCTAGTAGTCAACATGACTTATAGTTTCTCTCAACTTCTAAGAATTACATTTTAAATACAGAGACTGAAATATGCTACAATACTAGACTTATTTCTAAGTAAAGCTACACCATCAACGGATAGCCAAAGTGGTCTTATCCGTTGAGGCTACTGACACTAAATTTCTACTTAAGTATTTTGTTAAACATATCATCAAACTAATGCACATATATTCCTAACATTAATGATATAATAATGTAAACTAAGTAATAAAAATAATAGAATTTATAATAGAAACATCAATAAATTTATATTAGAAAATAGAACAAAACGTAAGAAAATTTCAATTATTTTTAAATTCGAATAAAATTTATTAATCCAAATTTCTATGTTATAGGAAATGTGATAAAATGATTAATGGATGTGAACTGTATTAACAACTTTATATAAGTATATAAATGGCCTAACATATATAACTGTTTTTATAATACTTATACTTATAATATAGCAGGACTAAACTACCCTCAACCCATGTGATAAATAAAAGAAAGTAAAACAATAGCAACCATTGGATGAAAAAAAATAGATGATGAGAATTAGGTCTCCAAGTCTCCAACTAAAATAGGTCTCCACTGAATTTTTCTCATAATTATAATGTTTTCTTTTAATGAGAACTAACACATTTTTACCCCCTCCCCCAAAACCTTTACTATTTTAGATTTTTTATGATTTTCTTATAAAAATCGGAAGTAAATCCCAACCATAATAAATTTATTTATCAAATTTTGTTTCGTGATAGGTCAATTTAAATATAATTATGCGACAAATATAAGTCATTCGCAAAATACTTGTTGGACTAATAATACTTGGTCGCCATATGATTCACATTTCACCTATTTTTTATTATGATCTATCACAAAACACGGCTACAACATATTTTTTATTAAATATTTTTTGAAATATACCTGTGCAAAGCACGGCTACAATCTAGTTTGATAAAATAGTTGGTGTACATGCTAAAAATTTCCTAAATTTGCAGTAATTTCAGTGCAACATAAGTGGACTTTGAACAAAAGTTCCGCATATTACAGCCGATTCCAACGTGTATTGTTGACTGAATATTGATTGATACCTTTGTTTTCAACATGATTTCGATGTAAAAAAAATTGTCATGAAACTTTATTTATATTAAACAAGAAAAATGTTAAAATTGAAAAAAAAAACTTCTCTCCAATATTAGGGTGACATGATTTAATTAAATATTTATTTAAAAAACTAAAAAAAACCTTGCAGATATAAATGTGCTCTGTCAATTTAAAAAGGACGAGACGAAACAAAACCAAGTAAAACATAAAAAATAAAAATGTGTTCAATAATTGGGTAGTAGAAGGTCTTCCATTTCAACGGGAAATGTGCGCAATTATTAGTATGAGATCGTGACTATTCAAGTGGTCTTTCCAAGCGGGTCTCTTTAGTAACGTATTTGAGTTAAAATATATTTTTAAAATATATTTATATCTATCCATCTATATTATTATATGAAAAACGGTGGTCTTGTCACCATAATTATATTAATATTTAAAATAAAATACTCTCATAAATTGATTATTATTTACAATATAATTATATAAATACAAATAAAAGTGTAATATGTCTAATGATTTTGATTTAAATAAAATTATACTATTGATCCAATCATAAATAAAAAAATAAAAATAACTTATGTATAATTAGTTAGATTTGCAGACTCAGATTAAAATTAAAAAATAAAGAATGGTAAAAATTGAATACAAATTCGTTTGGTCGATATAATGTCATGAGGCTAAAACAAAAAAATAAACGAGTTAAAACAAAATAAATTGAAATTAAATACGTTTGGCAGATATAATATCATTAGACTAAAATAAAATTATGCATATTATCAATTCGGTCTAAAACATAATAATATTCATTCTGGACTAAAATGAAATTAAATAAAAAAATAAAATATAATTAGCTGGATTTGGTTGACATAACGGGTTGAGACTGAAACTAAGATTTGTTATACTAGGCTAAAACAATATAATAAATACTACCTAGCTAAAAATAGTTTATTAAACCGGCCTATAACATAATGCGTTGGTCAATATATTATCATCAGAATGAAACAAAATATATTATTTGTTCGGCTTAAAATAAAATTAAAAACAAGCTAAAGGTAATTAGATGGTTGATATAACGGGCTTAAGCCAAAAACAAAATAATGTATATTATTGATAACGCTAAAATTAAAATTAAATTCAAACAAAAGGTAATTCTTATATTATTAATATGTATTAAAATAAAATTAAAGTCTACATAATTCGTTGTTAGGTACGTTTAGAATTGTGGGATAACTCGGATGCAACCCCAAATATTAAATTAGATTACACCGTAAAATATTTGGGTTTATATAATTATGGGTTTTTTCAATTTCTATTATATCCAAAACTATTTTAATAAAATAAAAATAGAGATGATTCGTTAGTTAGTATAATTGTGTCGCACTAAAATAAGTTAAAAATGCTATTCATCTGGGCTAAAAAAATATAATTAATTCATGACAAATCAAAATTAAAATAAGAAAATAACTATACAAGCTAAAAAAATTTGTACTTTTATTCGGGTTAACATAAATTTTTATTATTGATACATAAACTTTTTATCATTGATCCAGGTTTAAACAAACCAAATCAAAATAAATTTGAATATAATTAGTTAGATTTGTTCGGTATAGAAAAGTAAAGATAATTCGTTTATTATTGGTGTGAGCTTAAATTTATATTTTAATTAAAAAATAATTATTTCTTGTAAACACACCTATCAATTTTAACAAAACTAAAATTTTCAATCAGTGATATTTTTTTAAAAATTAAAATTTCTGTGACGTCCTCAACCCCATGGTCAGGTGTTGATGTCATCAACAATCACCATAACAAACATTATATAATCAATTCCAAGATAGAATATAAATACGACCCCTTTTTTCCAAGATCTTTTCCAGGTTTAAGTATGCCTTAGGTTACAACTATTACAACTCAACTAATTATAACAATCCTGACATAACTAACCTAACGCAGCAACTCAACAGACCATCTTTGGTCCAGCACAACTACCTCAGAGGAGCCTGACACGAAAGGAGCTGGAACTCTGCCCTGACTGTGGCGCCCTCCAAATCCGGGTCAGAAGTTTGGGGTCCACACACACACCTTATTTATAACCTGCTTATAACAATAATAAAGATAATAATAATATGCAGTGACCCTACTTACCAACTACCACGGACCGCAACAGGTTAAAGTATGCACACAAGCCAAACACACACTTATATTACAAACCGTTCAAATCCCAACTATCTAAACTCAGAATTGAGTACTAAACTTTATTACAAACTTAAATTACTCCAAAAGGTGCCTACTAGCTTAACTCGATCAACCTGAACCCCTAGCTCTCGCGCTGGACTGGGGATCCTCGGTATCAACAGGTTCCTTCTTCACTGGAAAATAACATAAACAACATCGCACAAATGAGCTAACTAGCTCAGCAAGTCACCATGGCAAAATTGAGAATAATGATCATCAAGTGAAAAAGGTTTATGATATTGAGTGAACAATGAATTATGATTTAGAATTGGATATTATATTTTCATTTTAAAACCCAAGGTTAGGCTGCTGATCAGTCACGCACTAACCCCGAGCAAAGCACACAGTACTGCTCTAACTACTGGATCTAAGGCACACATTGGCCTAACTTGACCATTATATGGTCTGACCACGAATCTGGTCCACAATTTTTATAAAAACAATCCAATTCTAACATAATAACAGGATAAACAATAATAAGCAATAAACAGAATCATTAACAACATTGGACATTCAATAATGAAATGGTTTCAATCTTTATAAGGATCAATATGGCATTTTCAAAGCTTGGTTGTTAGGTAATGAAAGAATTGCATAACAAAGGAATTAATGTTTCAGGGTTACCAGGAATTGCTCTTTCAAATCATAAGGTACAATGGTTTGAGTATATAAGTAATTCGGTTCAGTGTTTGGTATGTAGTTTGTATGTATTTGTGGAGTAATATCGTATATCTGTGGTTTGTATCTGGGTGTACAACAATCAATGGCTTAGAAAGAATAAGGTTTACGGCTCAAGATCAATAACTGGAATCAGGGTTTAGGGTTCAGTGCTTCAAAGCACTTGCAATATAAAGCAGGACTATCAATCATCTACAATATATCTCGAGAAAGTTCAGAACACTTGCCTGGTACTAGCTTGCTATACTGCACTCACTTTCAATCACAACTGTCTTACTCTTCGACTATCTGTTTCCCTTTCCTACGCCATGCCTCTTCTGCTCACATAACATAAGCATCTATCAATATTCAACTCATACGATTTTATTCGACATAAACTTCTATCTACCCTTCGTTTTACCCAAATCCGATTAACGGATTGAAAGTTACGCAATAAACAAGTAAACATTGAATATATAGACCGAAAGTCAACCAACAAGTCACATATAACACATAACACGTCAGGCAATCAATGATATATCATTTATAAAGGGGTCTCGGGTCATAAACAGGCTTTCGGGTATTTAAAATAATTTTTAAAATATTTTTCGGAATTAAAACGGGTCGTTGGATCAATTTTGGAGTAATAAACAGGGTTCGGTTGGCCAAATCTGGCTTCAAAAAAAATTATAATCATTATCGAGTCTTGAAAACAATTTAAAATAATATTTTAAAGCTCGAAGCTATTTTTCAGAATTTTTCAATCTTTTTTAAATAATTAAATCTAATTAAATAATTAATTAATAATTAATTAATAATTAATTAAATCAATTAATCAATTAATTTTTGAATTAATTGACCAATTAATCAATTATTTATTAACTAAAATTAATTAACTAATTAATTCAGATTTATTTTTGAATTAAAAATAATTTTTTGAATTAAAATAATAATTTTTGGAATTTTCAGAAATTAAAAAAGAATTTAGATAATAAAAATAAATAGGAAATATGATTTTTAAATGATTTATAAACAGGAATCCTATTTCTGCAAGTTTTGGAAACCTGGGAGACTAAACTTCACCATCTTTAATAGTTCAGGGACTAAACTGCAATTTTGCAGTTTAGTCGCCGGAAAAACGACGGGCTCGCAGGAGAACTCGTCTCCGGCACCGTCACCCCTCCATCTCCTCCAGGTCACTTCTACTCATCACCAGGAATCTATTTATGCAATCAAAACATTTCAATAACCCCAGACTTGGCCGGAAATTGGCCAAGAACATCGCCGGTTTTCGGCGAAACATCAAAAATTTAAAAACACAACTCCCTTCGATCCACTAATCCTCTGTTAACGAGCTATATACCAATCGATTGCAAATTTCACAAGGAACACAACCCACTATAAATCAACAGCTAATAACCCCTAAATTAAAAAGCCCCAAATTTCAATTGAAAACATTCATACGGGTTATAAAGTTTAATTTTAAAATTCGAAGATTAAACTTAATTTTGAACATGTTATAGAACTCCAATTCAGACGTATGACATATAAAAATCATCAGGAAAACAAGCTCCACAATATGCAATCATCAAATCATTCAAACAATCATTCGAACAGAAATTCATAATTTTAATAAAAATAATTCGAAAATAATTAAAAATATAGAAAATAAACCTTGATTTCTGCAGGTATATGGTTCACAGAATCTGAAAGTACTCCTCAAGACCTTCGATTTGGTTACTCCAACTTTCCCAACCGATTTCAATAACACCTTGAAATTGTAGTTTGATTCCCAGAAGGTTTTATGAATTTAGGGTTTTTCTCTGGAAAATTATATATTTAGCTGACTGCAAATGATTTTATACGGTAAAGGCTATTTATAATTACGGAAAATTAGTATTCCGTTGGATCATTCCGGATATAAAATGGTACGTTTATTTATAAAAACTGATCCAAACGGTACCGGTTTTCGGGATAATTATCCAAATCAGTACAATTTGTACTGCAGTCTTGGTCTCAGCGCTTGGTTACACGTATTACGAGGTGATAATTGTGATAGTTTTATAAAAATATCCCGTTTGTCGAAAATACGAGTTTTATCGATTTACCGAAACAAATAATGTATCGAAAATGTTGTGCCGGGACCCGCACAGGACAAACCGTACGCCGGATCGAAAAATTCGAAACATGAAAAATGCTCGGAATATTACAATTATGTTAGGAAGGAGTTCTCGGAAGAGTTTCGGGTTATAAAAACGTAAAAACGGGTGACGTCGGTTGGTTCCCGATTGTATAAAATAGTTTTTAAATACTCGAAAAAAGATTTTATAAAATCCATATAATTCCTATAAAATCATAAATCAACATAAAAATAATTAGGAAGATATGACAATTATCTATATTTTATTTTGGACATATAAAAATTAAAATAATCAATTAATATTATTTTTAAACATCCAAACATATTTAACACTTAACAAATAATTCACAGAATAGATACTAAACACATATAATAATTATTTATTAGCAAAATAATTACACGGTATATCCCAGATATTACATCCTTCCCTCTTTAAAAGGATTCTGTCATCAGAATCTCTTAAGAAAACAAATGAGGGTACTTTTCTTTCATATCACTTTCTAGTTCCCAAGTTGACTCTTCAACCTTAGGGTTTCTCCAGAATACTCTTACTAACTTTACCACTTTATTTCTTAATACTTTCTCTCATTCCTCTAGAATTTCTATCGGACTCCCTACATATGACAAATCTGCCTGAAGCTCTATTGGCTCATATTCTATTACATGTCTGGAGTCTGGATTATACTTTTTAAGCATCGATACGTGAAAAATATTGTGAATGTGCTCCATGTGCGGAGGTAACGCCAACTCGTAAGCTACTTTGCCAACGCGTTTTAGAATCTCAAAAGGTCCGACATATCTTGGGCTCAACTTTCCTTTCTTTCCAAATCTCATCAATCCCTTCCATGGTGATACTTTCAGTAATACCAAGCTTCCTTCTTCGAATTTCATATCTTTTCTTGATTGATCTGCATACTTTATTTGACGGTCTTGTGCTGCTATCAATCTCTTCTGAATAACTTCAACAACTTCCTTTGTCTGCTGTACCAATTCAGGTCCAAGTATTTTGCGTTCTCCTACTTCATCCCAATATACTGGAGATCTGCATTTACGTCCATAAAGGGCTTCATAGGGTGACATCCCAATACTGGCGTGATAACTGTTCTTGTAAGCAAATTCTACCAGAGGTAAATGCTTGTCCCAACTCCCTTTGAAATCAATAGCACAAACACGTAACATATCTTCAATCGTCTGGATCGTTCTTTCACTCTGGTCGTCCGTCTGTGGGTGGTAAGCCATACTCATATTCAGTCTTGTTCCAAAACATTCTTGAAAAATTTTCCAAAATCTTGAATTAAATCTTGGATCTCGATCAGATACGATAGACACAGGAACTCCATGACGAGCTACAATTTCCTTCAGGTACATATGAATTAACTTGTCGAGCGAAAATATTTCATTTATAGGCAGAAAATGGGCTGACTTGGTAAGTCTATCCACTATAACCCAAATGGCATCATGATTAGCCCTTGTCCTTGGTAATCCAACTATGAAATCCATGGTAATATGTTCCCACTTTCACTCTGGAATTTCCAATGGCTGTAGCAATCCACTTGGTCTCTGATGCTCTGCTTTAACTCTCTGACATGTATAACATCTGCTAACCCATTCCGCAATTTCCCTCTTCATATCTGGCTAACAATAATTTTCTTTTAAATCTCAATACATCTTGGTACTCCCTGGATGGATTGAATACCTTGAATTATGAGCTTCTTGTAAAATTTCATTCTTCAGCTTCGTCACCGGTAGAATCCAAATTCTAGAAGAAAACCTAAGAATACCTTGATCGTCCTTTTGCGTGCACAATTCTTCACCTACCAAGCGATTTATATCTTGATCCATTACATCTTCCTGACATTTCTTTATCGTTTCTAGTAACTCTGGCTGGAAAGTCATACTATACACTTTTACTTCATCAGGCTTGCAAACTCTAATCTCCAATTCCAGTTTCTGAAGTTTCTTATATATCTCTTCGGGTACCGATAACACATTTAACTTTTCCTTCCGACTCAACGTGTCTGCTACAACGTTCGCTTTACCGGGATGATAATTAATCGTGCAGTCGTAATCCTTGATCAATTCTAACCATCTCATTTACCTCATATTAAGCTCCTTCTGTGTGAATATGTACTTCAGGCTTTTATGATCTGTATAAATCTCGCACTTTTCTCCATATAGATAATGTCTCCAAATCTTCAAAGCGAAAACTATGGATGCTAGCTCCAAGTCATGAGTAGGATATTTCTGTTCGTGTGGTTTCAATTGCCTTGACGCATACGCAATCACCTTATCGTGCTGCATCAGAACACATCCGAGTCCTTTATGAGAAGCATCTCTATAAATTACGAAATTACCTTGATCGTCTGGAAGTGACAAAACAGGTGTCGTGATTAATCATTGCTTCAATTCCTGAAAACTTTCTTCGCATTTATCGTCACACATAAACTTTTCATTCTTCCGCGTAAGCTTTGTCAATGGTGTTGCAATCCTTGAGAAATTTTGAATGAATCGACGATAATACGATAATATCCCGCTAATCTCAAGAAACTTTTTATCTCTGTGGGTGTTCTCGGTCTTTCCCAATTTGTAATGGCCTCAATCTTTGTTGGGTCCACTTTGATCCCTTCATTACTGACTATGTGTCCTAAGAACTGAACTTCCTGTAGCCAAAATTCACACTTCAAGAATTTAGCATATAACTTCTTTTTCCTTAAAATCTCCAAAGCTGTTCTTAAATGTTCCGCATGATCCTCTTCCGCCTCTGAATAAATCAAAATATCGTCTATAAACACAATAATGAACTTGTCCAAGTATTCTTTGAAAATTCTGTTCATCAAGTCCATAAACGCTGTCGGGGCATTAGTCAATCCAAAAGACATCACTAAAAATTCATAATGTCCATACCTTGTCCTGAAAGCTGTCTTCGGTATATCATTTGGCTTAATCTTTAGTTGATGATATCCCGATCTTAAGTCAATCTTGGAGAAGTACTTGGCTCCCTTCAATTGGTCAAATAGATCGTCAATTTTGGGTAACGGATACTTGTTCTTGATTGTAAGCTTATTGAGCTCCCTATAGTCGATGCACAGTCTCATGCTTCTGTCTTTCTTCTTGACAAACAATATCGGTGCACCCCACGGGGATACACTGGGTCTGATTACTCCTTTCTCTAATAACTCTTGCAATTGCTTCGCTAGCTCCTTCATTTGAACGGGCGCCATTCTGTACGGGGCCTTGGATACTAGTTCCGTTCCAGGTGCTAAGTCGATTGCAAATTCAATTTCTCTGTCTGGAGGAAGTCCTGGTAACTCATCGGGAAACACGTCTGGAAATTTATTGATGACCGGAATATCTTCAAGTTTTGCTGGCTCCTGACTTATGTCAATCACATATGCCACGAAATGCTTGCATCCTTGCCGTAGTAACTTTTTGGCTTGAATCATCGTTCAGAACTTCTTTACTTGCTTCTGGCCCTTGAAAGTTACTATCCTTTCATCTGGCGTCTTCACCATTACCTTCTTATTTCGACAATCTATCTGGGCATCGTGCTTAGATAACCAATCCATTCCTAGGATAACGTTAAATTCTCCTAACTTAAATGGTATCAAATCTACACAAAACTTACTACCAGAAATCTCAATCTCATAATTCCCATAAACTTGATTAACAGATACACGTTCTTGATTTGCTAATTTCACAGCCATTATTTCATTTAAATACTCAACTGGACAATTTAACTTACTAACAAAATCTTGTGAAACAAACGATCGAGTTGCTCCCGAATCTATTAACACTTTGGCACATGAAGAATTCACATTAAGCGTACCTGCCACGACATCAGGATCCTGGATAGCGTCCTTCACCGACATATCAAAAACTCTAGCCCTTGGAGTCTCGTTCACTACTGGGGTAGATCCCATAATCCTCAATGCATTACTGACTGGGGCGGGTGTCTTGCAATCCCTTGCTATATGTCCTGGCTTCCCACATTTGAAGCATGTAAATCCAATAGCTGGAACCTTAACTGCTGGATTTCGAATAGGCTGATCCATATTTGCTGGCTCTTTTGTTGGCTGATTTCGGCACTCCCTTGAATAGTGCCCTTTCTGATTGCACTTGAAACAAACCACATTCAACTTGTTACAAACTCCTTCATGTTCCTTCCCACATACTTGACAATCTGGAAAAGCTAATCTCAACTGATTCGGCTGATTCACATTGGCTGGACGGTTGCCCTGGCTTCCGTCGCCTGCATTTTGTCTTTTGAAATTAAAATTTCTCCCTGGCTGAAACTTGCCCTTCTTAAAGTTTGGAAACTTCCATGGTTGTGACTGACCTTCATTTCCTTCAAATTTCCTTTTCTTGCTTTCTTTCTCCTTGTGTGACATCTCGCTCTCCGTCTCTGCGATCATGGCCTTCTGTACAACTCCTGCATAGGTATCCAATTCAAAAATGGCTACCTTCCCTCTGATCTATGGCTTCAAACCTTGCTGGAATCTCGTAGCTTTCTTCCTGTCGGTATCCACATATGACGGCACATACCTTGATAATTCTTCAAACTTGCTTTCATAATCTGCCACCGACATATTTCCTTGCTTTAAGTCTAAAAACTTCAACTCCATCTGGTCCAGAACAAATTGGGGAAAATACTTTTCTAAAAACAATTCTTTAAACTTCTCCCAAGTAATAACATATGTACCTTCTAATATTTTCACCATCTCCCACCAATAGGTGGCCTCATTCTTCAAATAATAGCTTGCAAACTCAACCTTATGTTCTTCCTTTACTTTCACTAAGGCGAATGCCTTCTCTATTTCCTTTAACCAAACATTTGCTTCAATCGGCTCTAAGGAACCCTTGAATTCTGGTGGGTTTACTGCCTGAAAAGTTTTGAAAGTTGCCTGGGGGTTGATCTGTCTTTGCTGTTGTTGTGCCAGGTGAACTGTTTGTTGGGCCAAGATTTGGAGAATCTGGGCTATTGCTGGGTCTATAGGTCCTGGGTTTGCATTCTGGTTTGTATCATCTTGGTTGTTATTGTTGTTGTTGTTATTGTTGGTTTCTTCATTCTGGGTGTTGGTGCGGGTATTTTTTCTAGGAGACATTTTTCTGTAAAGAATCAAACAACTTATTTAGCTTTTAAATCAAATTCTTTGCATAAAAGAAAATTTTTTTAAAACAGAAATATCTCTTTTTGAAAATAGTTGTAACAGTTGAACTAAGTAAACTGCATGCTTCTTTACAGAATATAAACAGTTAAGGAAATAGGGTAAATGGTATCACAGGGGTATAACTGGTGCAATAAATAAGGTAAAGTAAAATAGGTGCAGTAAAGTAAAATAGGTGCAGTAAAGTAAATGACAATGCTGGAAATGAAAAGGTACTGATATATATAGATCAAAAGTTTTGGGTAGTACAAGCGTAAATACGCTTCAGAAGTAAAACCAAAAGGGTACAACAACCTACTCACTAGTCAGCATATCTAGTCTATAAATACAACTCAAAAGTCTACTGATACACACTACACACTACTGTACATACTACACAACCATAACAACTCTAATCAGCATCTCCATTTCTGGATCTCTGACTCATGGCATGTCTGGACCTCCAATCTCCTCAAACTCCTCTAGAACCCACTTAGCCCACTTCACTAGGAAATCAGGGGTGATGTCCTCATGTGTAGCCTCATCAATCCTCACAGCAGCTGCTCTACGAAACACCCGGAGCCTCTCTCTAAGTCGCCTCTCACCACTCCCAACCTCTCTGGTATGCATGATATGCAATAACTCTTGAATCTGACCCTGTAGGAATCGCTGCTCCATAAGGCAAGCCTCAAACTGATGATATGGAATAGGATAAGAAGAGAACTGGAAAGGTACTCCTGTAACTGAATGACCAGTAAAGCCTGAATCAGCAGGTGGGGGTCCTCTGATAGGTGGCCTCATGCCTGGGGGTGGAATAGCCAGCAGTGGTACGGGCTGCAACACAGGTGGAGGTAAAATAGCCAACACTGGTGGAACAACAGGATGTGGATCTGAAGATGGTACTCCAACTGAAGGCTCCGAGTGATCAGCTGGTACGGGGATGAAAGAGTCGGCCATCGCTGCTATCTGAAATCATATCACAGTATAAGAATCTCGAACCACAACGCGAATCATTATATACATATTATACCGTAGCACTCAACCTCTCGATGTTCTATCTTTCTATTCCTTACTTCTAATCCTAACCCTCTACCCATTCTCGTCAACCTAGGCTTGTGTCAATGACTTATAACCTGTAGCACTGATACCAAACCTGTGGGGCCCTCCAAACCCGGGTCAGAAGTTTGGGGTCCACACATACACCCCTTATTCATAACCTGCTTATAATAATAATAAAGATAATAATAATATGCAGTGACCCTACTTACCAACTACCACGGACCGCAACAGGTTAAAGTATGCACACAAGCCAAACACATACTTATATTACAAACCGTTCAAATCCCAACTATCTAAACTCAGAACTGAGTATTAAACTTTATTACAAACTTTTACAAACTTAAATTACTCCAAAAGGTGCCTACTAGCTTAACTCGATCAACCTGAACCCCTAGCTCTCGCGCTAGATTGGGGATCCACGGTACCAACAGGTTCCTTCTTCACTGGAAAAGAACATAAACAACATCACACAAATGAGCTAACTAGCTCAGCAAGTCACAATGGCAAAACTGAGAATAATGATCATCAAGTGAAAAAGGTTTATGATATTGAGTGAACAATGAATTATGATTTAGAATTGGATATTATATTTTCATTTTAAAAACCAACGTTAGGCTGCTGATCAGTCACGCACTAACCCCGAGCAAAACACACAACACTGCTATAACTACTGGATCCAAGGCACACATTGGCCTAACTTGACCATTATATGGTCTGACCACGAATCTGGTCCATAATTTTTATAAAAATAATCCAATTCTAACATAATAACAGGATAAACAATAATAAGCAATAAAAAGAATCATTAACAACATTGGACATTCAATAATGAAATGGTTTCAATCTTTATAAGGATCAATATGGCATTTTCAAAGCTTGTCTGTTAGGTAATCAAAGAATTGGATAACAAAGGAATTAATATTTCAGGGTTACCAGGAATTGGTCTTTCAAATCATAAGGTACAATGGTTTGAGTATATAAGTAATTCGGTTCAGTGTTTGGTATGTAGTTTGTATGTATTTGTGGAGTAGTATCGTATATATGTGGTTTGTATCTGGGTGTACAACAATCAATGACTTAGAAAGAATAAGGTTTACGGCTCAAGATCAATAACTGGAATCAGGGTTTAGGGTTCAGTGCTTCAAAGCACTTGCAATATAAAGCAGGACTATCAATCATCTACAATATATCTCGAGAAAGTTCAGAACACTTGCCTGGTACTAGCTTGCTATACTGCACTCACTTTCAATCACAACTATCTTACTCCTCGACTATCTGTTTCCCTTTCCTACGCCTTGCCTCTTCTGCTCACATAACATAAGCATCTATCAATATTCAACTCATACGATTCTATTCGACATATACTTCTATCTACCCTTCGTTTTACCCAAATCCGATTAACGGATTGAAAGTTACGCAATAAACAAGTAAACATTGAATATATAGACCGACAGTTAACCAACAAGTCACATATAACACATAACACGTCAGACAATCAATGATATATCATTTATAAAGGGGTCTCGGGTCATAAACAGGCTTTCGGGTATTTAAAATAATTTTTAAAACATTTTTCGGAATTAAAACGGGTCGTTGGATCAATTTTAGAGTAATAAACAGGGTTCAGTTGGCCAAATCTGGCTTCAAAAAAAATTATAATCATTATCGAGCCTTGAAAACAATTTAAAATAATATATTAAAGCTCGAAGCTATTTTTTGGAATTTTTATATCATTTTTAAATAATTAAATCTAATTAAATAATTAATTAAAATCAATTAATAATTAATTAAATCAATTAATCAATTAAATTTTGAATTAATTGACCAATTAATCAATTAATTATTAACTAAAATTAATAAACTAATTAATTCAGATTTATTTTTGAATTAAAAATAATTTTTTGAATTAAAATAATAATTTTTGGAATTTTCAGAAATTAAAAACAAATTTTTATAATAAAAATAAATAGGAAATATGATTTTTAAATGATTTATAAACATGAATCCTATTTCTACAAGTTTTGGAAACCTGGGGGACTAAACTTCACCAGCTTTAATAGTTCAGGGATTAAACTGCAATTTTGCAATTTAGTCGCCGGAAAAACGACGGGCTCGCCGGAGAACTCGTCTCCGGCACCGTCACCCCTCCATCTCCTCCAGGTCACTTCTACTCATCACCAGGAATCTATTTATGCAATCAAAATATTTCAATAACCTCAGATTTGGCCGGAAATTGGCCAAGAACATTGCCGGTTTCCGGCGAAACATCGAAAATTTAAAAACACAACTCCCTTCGATCCATTAATCCTCTGTTAACGAGCTATATACCAATCGCTTGCAAATTTCATAAGGAACACAACTCACTATAAATCAACATCTAATAACCGCTAAATCAAAAAACCCCAATTTTCAATTGAAAACATTCATACGGGTTATAAACCCTAATTTTAAAATTCGAAGATTAAACTTAATTTTAAACATGTTATTGAACTCCAATTCAGACGTATGACATATGAAAATCATCAAGAAAACAAGCTCTATAATATGCAATCATCAAATCATTCAAACAATCATCTGAACAGAAATTCATAATTTTAATAAAAATAATTCGAAAATAATTAAAAATATATAAAATAAACCTTGATTTCTGCAGGTATATGGTTCACAGAATCTGAAAGTACTCCTCGAGACCTTCGATTTGGTTACTCCAACTTTCCCAACCGATTTCAATAACACCTTGAAATTGTAGTTTGATTCCCATAAGGTTTTATGAATTTAGGATTGTTTTCTGGAAAATTATATATTTAGCTGACTGCAAATGATTTTGATACGGAATAAAATACGGTAAAGGCTATTTATAATTACGGAAAATTAGTATCCCGTTGGATCATTCCGGATATAAAATGGTACGTTTATTTATAGAAACTGATCCAAACGGTACCGGTTTTCGGGATAATTATCCAAATCAGTACAATTTGTACTGCGGTCTTGGTCTCAGCGCCTGGTTATACGTATTACGAGGTGATAATTGTGATAGTTTAATAAAAATATCCCGTTTGTCGAAAATACGAGTTTTATCGATTTACCGAAACAAATAATGTATCGAAAATGTTGTGCCGGGACCCGCGCAGGACAAACCGTACGCCGGATCGAAAAATTCGAAACATGGAAAATGCTCGGAATATTGCAATTAGGTTAGGAAGGAGTTCTCGGAAGAGTTTTGAGTTATAAAAACGTAAAAACGGGTGACGTCGGTTGGTTCCCGATTGTATAAAATAGTGTTTAAATACTCGAAAAAAGATTTTATAAAATCCATATAATTCCTATAAAATCATAAATCAACATAAAAATAATTAGGAAGATATGACAATTATCTATATTTTATTTTGGACATATAAAAATTAAAATACTCAAATAATATTATTTTTAAATATCCAAACACATTTAACACTTAACAAATAATTCACAGAATAGATACTAAACACATATAATAATTATTTATTAGCAAAATAATTAAACTGGATACAAAAACTAGCATGCTCTGTAAAACAATATCATCAGTAGTGTGCTGTGTATAAATATCAGAGTTTAATTCTAGCATGTTATCTTCATTTCCAAATCCACTGTATAAATCACTTGTTACATTACGGAACCGCAAAACCCAAATCAGATACTTAGTGGATATGTGAAGATAGTTGATCAGGCTATCATTACCGGACAGCTCCCACTGCCATCCTATATACCTGTTCCGGAAATCAGAGAATAGCTAGGTCTCTGACCTGTTGGACTAATCGGTTTTATAGTACGCGCAACCAAATTAGCCTCTTACGCCACCTCAATAGGCCTACTCTGGCCCCAAGGTATCCCATATCTGACCATTTTATCCAGTTTCCAAAACACTTGTACCTATCTCATTTTCAAAATCATTTATTTAACCAGCACACATATAAAATCCATTTCGCAAATTATTTCATTCGATATAGGTACCTTTCGAAGTTACTTCTCCCCAAAACAATTTAAAAACAGTGATTTATAACTACAGGGGATACGTAACTTAAAACGTTTATGTTCCATTACGAGAATAAAATATTTAGTTATTCATACGTACTGAACCATAAAAGAATGGTCAGGGGTACTTGCCTAGCAGAGCTTTACGACTATCTATGACTGATTTTGATAGACCTGAACGTTCGGGCCCTCATGGAAAAATGACTGTCTCACTAGAAGACATCCCTGTTTCGCAGCAATCTATCTCAAGATAGCATTCAAGACTTTCAGGATTTTTCACTTGGAAACCTCGAGGCACTTGCCAACTGATCACTAGACTATCTTAGTTCGACATCAATTCTTGAGTCTTTTGACTAGAACCGGAAAACGGAAACCACGGCGGCACCGGGAAGAACAGGAAAAAACAGGCGGCGTAACAGGAGAGAAAGAGAAACGAACGGAGGGGAGAGAGAAACAGAGGAAAGAGGCGAGAGATTGTGAGGAGGAGAGGTAATAATCGAGAGACACAACCGAGACAAAAGGAAAATTGATATTTTCCCCAAACAAACAACTGCTCCACCTCCTGCCTCACCAACACACGGCACGTGTCCAATTTTATTGGATACATGTCGTTTTATTGTTTCGTTTTAACTGCTTGCAAGCCTCGCACGCTATTTTAATCCATTTTAATGGTATAATCCTCTAATAAACATTAATCAAAACCATACCAAAATTAATCTTAAAATTCCATAAATATCCCGAAACTGTTAAAACATAAATTTCGTAATTTTAAAATAATTTCTGAAACGCAATTTATACCCGTTTTTATCAATTAAACGAATCGACGAGCGGGTGAAATTAATCCCTAAAATTACCAAAATAATTTTAAAATTCTTGGAATATTCCAAACTTAAATAAATATGAGTTCCATAATTTTTGAAGAATTCGGGAATTAAATACAGATTTTCCAAATAAATGAAATCAGAAAATCATACAGAGCTAAATAATTAATGAAATATTGATTTCTAAATTTTATAAAATCCCAAAAATAATTATTGAGATTATAAAGTCATAAAAACAATTTTAGAGATAATCCACATATTTACACAAATAAACTTGTATTAAATCCACCTTTAAAAGTGAAAATAATTCAATACAAATCCACAATTAATTACGAGGACAATT
This sequence comes from Apium graveolens, assembly GCF_009905375.1. Taxonomy (NCBI): domain Eukaryota; kingdom Viridiplantae; phylum Streptophyta; class Magnoliopsida; order Apiales; family Apiaceae; genus Apium; species Apium graveolens. The sequence goes on from NC_133652.1 coordinate 117,750,802, forward strand.
CCAGTACATCAAAATCACACATACACAATAATAAAACAACACATAGCTGACAGAAGCTATACATATATTTTGCTTATATAATAATTTCATACTTACGTATTTAAATAATACAGAAATACACGAGTCGTTATATCCTTCCCCACTTATAAAGATTTTGTCCTCAGAATCTGATCTTACTATACATGAGGATATTTGTCAAGCATATCTGACTCTAACTCTCAAGTAAACTTTTCGACTCAAGGATTATTAAACGCATATTCGTTAGGGACATTGACTCATTTTATAGAACTCGCTCTTAACGATCTAGAATTTGGATCAATCATTCCACGCGGAATAAATTTGGATAAGAGCCCATTGGCTCCTAATCAATAACTTGGTCCGAATCAGATACATATCACCTTAATATTGATACGCAAGACACATTATATATATGTACTGCCACTGCAGCAGCCACGCCAACTCATGGGCAGCTTTACTAATATTTATCAATACCTTGAATAATTCACTATATTGAGGACTCAACGTGTCCCTTCTATTCAAACTTAACCAATCTCTTCCAAGGTAAAACTTTTGCCTATACCCTGATCCTTATTCTATATATTCATATCCTTTCGAGGCAAATCTGTTTTCTTTCTTTGTCTATCCCGAGTTGTTTCAACTCTTTTTCCAAATCAACCTCACTACGTCCTTGGTGTACTACATTAATTCAAGACCTAACCGCATTTCTATTCTTACTTTCTCTAAATAGTATGGGAAACCACTCTTATGTCCATATAAGGCTTCGTAAGGTAGCATTCCCTACTAGCATGATAATTGTTAGCATATGAAAACTTAGTCAATGGTAGGTGATTACCTCAGTTTCCTTTTAAATTCCAAAATATATACTCTTAATATAACTTATATTGTCTGAATCGTCTTTTCACTTTTACCATTTGTCTGGGGATGGTAAGTGGTACTCATATTTCACTCAATCCCCAAACATTCCTGGAACTTCATCCAAACCTCAAGTAAATCATCGGGTCTCAATCAGTCGCAATAAGAACAGGGACTCCATGCGTTGTCACAATTTCATTCAAATACAACTCCGTTGGCTTATCCAATGGTACCTTTCATTAATTGGGAGGAAACATGTAGACTTCGTCGACTTATCATCAATTTCCCAAATGTTCTCTGTAATGTCTTGGTACGCCCGCCTAGAAATTTGGGCTTCTCTTTATATTTTTCTCTTCAGCTTAGTCACATTGAAATTCATGCTCAAGCGGAAAAAAAATCCAAACATACCTCTACTGTCCTTTTTGGGCGCAACTTTCCTTTTCATTTAAACTATCCAATTCTTGATTCATAACTTCTTCTTAGCCCTTCTTGATTCCTCCCATTCCTTCTGACTGAAAAGTGATCTCATACAATTACTCCATATTACCTCCAGGTACTTGAATCTTCAATTTCTAACTTCTTCCATTCTTCCGCTAATTCTTCAATAATCTTAATAATATTCAAAAAAAAATTCTACTCAAGACATCTATCCCTAAATGGACCTTTCTTGGTTGGTAGTCACTTAAACAACCATGGCTCATAATCAATTTTGATCAAATTCTCATACTTTTGAAGCTTAGTATACAATTGCTACTTTTCAACCCTTCGCAGACCTTTCTTTGGGTGTTCAACTTGGCCTTCCTTAGCCCTTAGATGGGCGAGGATGTTATCAATAAATACAATGGACTTTTCCAAGTACTCCTTATACACCATGTTCTTTAAATCTTTATAGACGACTCATATACTTGTCACTCCACATGATATCACCCACCTTACAACGCTCATAACTCATCCTAATCACAATTCTTGACATGCCCTCATGCTGTATCTTAAGTCAATCCTGTAGAAATCACATATTCCTTAAATTAGGTCACATAAGTAACCAATCCTTTACAGAGGTTACCTATTCTTATTTATCATTTCGTTAAATTCCCAATAATCAGTATACAATCTCATAATTTTCATTCCTCTTTCTAGCAACATCACTGGTTATTTCGTTCCACTGCCTTTTAGAGACTCCAGGGTATTTATTTATTACTCCAACTTTCTCTTCTTTGTATATTTGCACATGGTGGATCTACCTTATATTCTTAGCTTATTACTACTTTCCCAACATAATTAGAAGAATTTCTTATGTTGCTTCTGCATTCAGCAACTTACCTTACTATTAGCTTCTGTACACTTTACACTTCACTTCTTCTAAAAACCACTCCTTACCTTACTACAGGACAACCAACTCGATCCAAAAATCGCATCAAACTCTTCTAGCTCGAAGGGTGTCAGTGTTAGTGTAGGTACCCTAGAGGCAATACATTATTCTTTTATAGTCTTTATGTCAGTTGATCATTCAATTAATGTATTTATTATGACCTTAATTACTGCGATATTTTGTTAGCATAATAAATGTCCTTAGAATCATGATACAAATTGTATAGTTTAAGTACATGACTTGAACTTGAGATTATATAATATATCATATTCTTAAAGGTCCCTAGTCGAGTATTATTATATAGGACAATAATAATACATAGATAGACTAGTATGTTGTTTGAAAAGATAACCACATCTCATTGGTTATAAGTATGGGGATACTAAAGTCAATACATAGGTACATGTGAGAGTACATGGTACTGGACAGACCCACAGTGAGATTCTTCATGTTTAATAAAGTCATAAGAAAGACTCACAGTGATAATGGTGTAGCGATCCTTTGACTTGAAATCATTATATTTCTATACGAGGATTAATATACTTTGACTACATTAAAAGTTACTTTTGATCGGGTGATGATAAAAGTGGACATCGGGTATATCATGAATCGTATGGGAAATATGAATGATGGAATAAGGATTTAACCCTCCTATAATTAGGAGAGATATTATTGGCCTCTTGATTGAGTGAGATTATAAAAGCATGGCCATGCTCAAATAATGATTTGTCTCGATAATCTCCTCATGGATCAAGTAAACCCGGATTAAATGTTGAAGAGGATGACTAAATACATGCCTCGAATTTAATCTATAATATGTATGGTTAAAGGGATTATATTACACAAAAAACATTAATCACGAAAGGTTTTATCTAATCATGATTTAATTATTGTTTAATTGGGTAACAATGATGTATTACTAGATACCGCTCATTATTTATAATTTTATTAGAGAATAAAATTATTGCCAATTAAATAATAGCCTATAGGGTCGCACAAATAGAGCACTTAATGGAATAGTTAATTTAAATTATGGATTTAAATTAATTGATGATTATTTGAATTTTATTATAATTAAGTAAGACTTAATTGAGATAATATAAATTCGAATTAAAAGGAATGTTTTTGTCCATAATAATTAAGTATGACTTAGTTATTAATTAAATAATAGAAATTCGTTTTTATTATTTAATCCAATACCTACTAGGGTTGGGCTTTGCTGTTATGGGCCTTTTTAATCAGCCATTATAAATACATAATGATAGGTTAAAGAGGCTTGTACGTTTTTGAGAAAATCCTAGCAGCAAAGAGAGGCAGGGGCAATTCAGATCGTCAAGAAGGAGGCTAGTACATCCATTCCGTAGTCAAGTTCGTGAGACGCTCTTGAAGGTGCTCGTGTGGATACCATAGAGATGTTTCTCCGAGAGGTAGACACAAAGCGTGATAGCTAGGATCTCCGTTGAGTTCGTGAAAGTTAAGCTCTTGAAAGGTATGATTCGTTATCTCCATAATCTGCCCATAATTATACATGGATCCTGTTTTTGGGTTTCGAAATTTTTATTTTATTTACGTTTATCAGCTGCGTTTTATGCCTTCGAAACCCAACAATGGCATCAGAGCTACGTGTATAAGGGGCTGATTTGGTTACGTATTTACCGTATTTTTACAAATATGCATGTGTGATGAGTCTGCCATGATAACAGTTATGTTATATGAGTCTGCCATGATAACAGTTATGTTATATGAATGATATGATGAATCTGTTAATGATCTATTTGATGATACTAGTAAGTTTAAGATCTGCCATAACTCATATGTATGCGATCTCTTAAGATATGTATACTGATACATGTTTTTGGTAACTGGGATATGGATCGTGTGTATACTGATACATGCTTCTGGAATAGTATTCTGATACATGTTTTGCTAGTATTCTGATACTTGATTTTGCAAAAATTTCCGCGTGCTTAGGGTTTCGTTTTTAATTTGTGCTTATGACATATGCTTTACTTATTTATTATTCTTGATTGGATCATGATAAGTGATAAATAGTATGTCATCTTTATATGATCTATCATGTTCTTTAATGGTTACTTGAGCATGGTGCATAGTTATGGCCTTAAGACCTTAGTTGTAATGGTTTATTCTTTTGGTTTGTAATAAATACGACTTGCATGTCGTTTTCTATTTGTAGTTGTTTTATCTCGAATGTAACTCGAGTTCTTTTGTAAGTTCATTAGTATAATTCTTAATGTAACATCCAAGAAGGACAAGGGAAAGAGGAGGCATCCTATGGAGGCCAAGGAGACAATGAAAGCAATAGAGAAGACATATGTAATAGTTATTTTTACACCATAGACTGACCTTGATCTTTTCATTAGCCTGAAAAGATCACATAGGATTGGGCCATAACTATTGCACGTTTACTTTACGCACTTTTCATATGATGTATAAATACTATGTGTAGAGTAGAAAATGCATGTTTTAATTAGATTAATGATGCATGTATGTATTAGATACATCACCCATGCCATGCCTTTAAACAAGATAAAATCTGTAACGACTCAAGATTTAAAATTAACAAACGATCATGAGATTCTCGTGTTTATGAAACACGGAATAAAATATGAATTTTCTTTATTTCTGACATGGGGCGATTTTGTCAACAACGGGTTCATAGAACTTGTAAGGCTGTGGGTTTTAAGCGAGACTGATGTGACTCCTCCACTACCTGGAAATCAAACCACTGACGAGTATTGATTTGAAGTATTTTATTCAAGGAAAAATTGGGAATCTCTTTATGATGGGATCATGATCGTTCTAAATTAAAAATCCCTAAGTAAAAATATTAAGTTTTAATCAGATGCTTTCCAATGAATGAACACTAATTAAATCCTATATCGATAAGGGGAAGGGCTGTCAGTGGCAGGGGACTCCTATCTATCATGGTGAAATGCGACGAATATAAACAGTTATATTCGGACGTTGTATCATTGGGTCTAACTTAACTGAGTCATCATAATAAGGTGAATATAAACGGTTATATTCAACTATTATGAACTTAGAAGCATAGAGTTTGGTTAAAAATCTATTAGATAGATAAGATCAATTGTTGTTCACCAAATTATCCAAGAATTATATATGATATAATTGACAACCGTTGTCTACCTAAATAATCATGTTTTAAGGATACCAGTGGTTGACTTAGAACATGACAAAATATGGATCTTGGCTCACTAGAAAGATTTATGGGATATACTTTCCGAATTAATAGTTAGGGCTATTAATTTGATAAAAAAAATAGTGGGAGATATATTATGAATATATCATAATCATATGAACATAAAATTTTAACTCAGACAATCTAATGTTTATTTTGCACTTTTATTATTGTAGATACTGAGTAATGGCAAACAACACAAACACACTATCCGTACGTTCAGTCCTTGAGAAGGACAAGCTGACAGGAGGAAACAACTTCCTAGACTGGCAGAGGAATTTGAGGATTGTCCTCAGGCAGGAGCGCAAGCTTCATGTCATTGATATTCCTCCTCCAGGCCCCCTTCCTGAGGGTGCTACTGCTGATGAACGAGCAGCACGCACAAGGGATGAGAATGATGCAAATGATGTTGCATGTCTTATGTTGGCAACTATGAGTGCTGAGCTTCAAAGACAGCATGTGCATATGGATGCATATACTATCAATGAGCACTTGCAAAGCATGTTTTCAAGCCAAACTCGTCAAGAAAGGTTCAACACGAGTAAGTCACTTTTTAATTGCAAACAAGGGGCGAGTGAACCAGTTGGCCCACATGTTCTGAAGATGATTGGTTACATTGAGTACCTTGAAACTTTGGGTTTCCCGATTGGTCCGGAAACTAGTATTGACCTAATCATGAATTCTTTGAACAACAAATTCACTCAGTTTGTTGTGAACTACAATATGAATGAATTTGATAAAACACCTACTGAATTGTTGCATATGTTGAGAACATATGAGACCAACATGAAGACAGTTGAACCTGCTCTCATACTGATGGTGGGAAATAAAGGTAAGGCCAAAGGGAAGGGCAAATGGAAGGGTAAGAAGAAGATTGGATCTGATTCTACACCCAAGCCAAAGTCAGATCCCAAACAGGCTTTAAAGCCTAAAGGTGGTGTGGCCAAGGGTGAATGTCACTACTGTAAGAAAGATGGTCACTGGAAGAGAAACTGTCCAATTTACTTGGAGGATCTGAAGAAAAAGAAAGCAGTTCAGATTTTTGGATCAGGTATTTATGTTATAGAAGTCAATTTGTCTATTTCTACATCTTGGGTATTTGATACTAGATGTGCTTCTCACATTTGTATAAATGTGCAGGGCCTGCAGAGAAGTAGAACTTTGGCTAAGGGAGAAGTGGACCTAAGAGTAGGCAATGGAGCAAAAGTTGCTGCTTTAGCTATAGGGACTTATTATTTATCTATGCCCTCTGGGCTTGTTTTAGAACTAGAAGACTATTTTTACGTGCCTGCGATTCGCAGAAACATTATTTCTGTTTCTTGTTTGGACAAGAAAGGTTTTTCGTTTACAATAAAGAACAACAATTGCTCTTTTGCTTTGAATGATTTAACCTATGGTGTTGCACGTTTATTTAATGGTTTATATGTTCTTGATTTAGATAACCCTGTCTGTAATATAGAAAACAAATGACTTAAAATGAATGACTCAAATCAAACATACCTCTGGCATTGTCGTCTAGGCCACATAAATGAGAAACGCATATCCAAATTACATAAGGATGGATACTTGGATAAGTTTGATTTTGAATCATACCAAGAATGCGAATCTTGTTTGCTTGGTAAGATGACTAAATCCCCTTTCACTGGTAAGGGTCAAAGGGCCACTAAACGTCTGGAGCTAATACATAGTGATGTATGTGGCCCAATGCGTGTAATGGCTAGAGGAGGCTACTACTACTTCATAACATTTACTGATGATTTTAGTAGATATGGATATGTATATCTTATGAAGAACAAATCCGATTCTTTTGAAAAATTTAAATAATACAAGGTTGAAGTAGAGAAGCAAATTGGCGGAGATGCAAGTATTAAGATCTTACGATCCGATCGTGGGGGTGAATACTTAAGCACCGAATTTAGAGAGTATTTGAAAGAGTGTGGTATTGTATCACAACTCACTCCGCCAGGAACACCTCAATGGAATGAAGTTTCAGAGAGGAGAAATCACACCTTGTTGGACATAATGCGATCGATGATGAGTCATGCAGATCTTCCAATTAGTTTCTGGGGTTACGCTCTAGAAACAGCGGCGTTCACACTTAACCGTGTTCCTACTAAGAAGGTTCAAAAGACTCCATATGAGATATGGAAGGAGAAACGGTCAGGCATAAACTTTATAAAAATTTGGGGATGTAAGGCGTTTGTGAAACGTCAAGAATCTGACAAGCTTGGACCTAAATCTGAAGAGTGCATTTTTGTAGGATACCCTAATGAAACAAAGGCGTATTATTTTTATAGTCCTTCTGAGCAGAAAGTGTTTATTGCTCGAGATGTTGTCTTCATGGAAAGAGATTTTGTTTCTAAAAGAAACAGTGGGAGAACTATAGATCTCGATAAAGATCGAGAACCGCAAAATAGCATTGAACCTGAAGTGGAACAAGAGCAGAATAATGATAATGCTCAACAAACACAGGTTGTTCATAGATCTGGTAGATTTCGCCATGAGCCAGAGAGATATGGATTTCTCATGACTCAGTGTGGTGATTTGATGCTCATAGATGAAAATGAGCCTCTCACATACCAAGATGCTATGAACAGTCCAGACTCTAAGAGATGGCTTGAAGCCATGAAATCCGAGATAGATTCCATGTATGAAAACTAAGTATGGACTTTGGTTGATCCACTTGAAGGGGTAAAACCCATAGGGTGCAAATGGGTTTTTAAGAAGAAAAAGGGCATGGATGGAAATGTTCAGACCTATAAAGCTAGGCTGGTTGTAAAAGGTTTCAAACAAATTCATGGTATTGACTATGATGAAACTTTCTCACCAGTGGCTATGGTCAAGTCTATAAGGATTTTACTTGCCATTGCAGCATTCCATGATTATGAAATCTGGCAAATGGATGTCAAAACAGCCTTCCTTAATGGAAGCCTTGAAGAGGATGTGTACATGACACAACCTGAGGGTTTTGTCGATCCAAGGAATGCTGGCAAGGTATGTAAATTGCGTCGATCCATTTATGGATTGAAGCAATCCTCTAGGAGATGGAATATCCATTTTAATGAAATAGTCACAGAGTATGGCTTTGTTCAAAATGAAGATGAACCGTGTGTTTACAAGAAGGTTAGTGGGAGCTATGTGGCATTCATAGTACTATATGTTGATGATATACTACTAATGGGGAATGACATACCTTCTCTAAAGGTTGTTAAGACTTGGTTAGGGAGCAATTTCTCCATTAAAGACTTAGGAGAGGCATCCTACATTCTAGGAATGAGGATCTATAGAGAAAGATCTAGAAGGATGATCGGTCTAAGTCAGAGCACATACATTGATAAGGTTTTGCATCGTTTTGGAATGCAAAATGCAAAAAGGGGATATGTCCCCGTGTCTCAAGGGATAACGATCTCTAAGGACCAGTGTCCGAAATCATTGGATGAGAAGGACCACATGAATAAAGTTCCATATGCTTCAGCAATTGGATCTATCATGTATGCAATGGTATGTACTCGCCCAGATGTCTCGTATGCTTTGAGCATGAGGAGCAGATACCAGCCTAATTCGGGTGAAGGTCACTGGACGCAGTTAAGAATATTCTTAAGTACCTAAAAAGAACTAAAGATTCATTCTTGGTGTATGGAGGAGAAGAGAAACTCGTTGTAAAAGGTTACACCGATGTAAGTTTCCAAACAGACAGAGATGATACTGTATCACAGTCTGGTTTTGTGTTTTGTCTAAACAGAGGTGCTGTAAGCTGGAAGAGTTCAAAGCAAGAAACAGTAGCTGATTCTGCAATGGAGGCTGAGTACATTGCGGCTTGTGAAGCAGCTAAGGAGGCCATTTGGATTCGAAAGTTCATTTCTGATTTGGGAGTGGTTCCATCGATCGCAGATCCCATTGATCTATACTGCGATAATAATGGAGCCATTGCACAGGATAAAGAACCTAGATCACACTCCCGGGCTAAACATATACTCAGGAGATTTCACCTTATTCGAGAGATTAATGAAAGGGGTGATATACACATATGTAAAGTGCACACAAATGATAACATTGCAGACCCACTGACCAAAGGCTTGTCGCAGCAGAAGCACGATGGTCACACTAGTTCCATGGGTATTAGATATATGGGTGATTGGCTCTAGTGCAAGTGGGAGATTGTTAGTGTAGGTGCCCTAGAGGCAATACATTATTCTTTTATAGTCTTTATGTCAGTTGATCATTCAATAAATGTATTTATTATGACCTTAATTACTGCGATATTTTGTTAGCATAATAAATGTCCTTGGAATCATGATACAAATTGTATAGTTTAAGTACATAAGTTGAACTTGAGATTATATAATATATCATATTCTTAAAGGTCCCTAGTCGAGTATTATTATATAGGACAATAATAATACATAGATAGACTAGTATGTTGTTTGACAAGATAACCACATCTCATTGGTTATAAGTATGGGGATACTAAAGTCAATACATAGGTACATGTGAGAGTACATGGTACTGGACAGACCCACGGTGAGATTCTTCATGTTTAATAAAGTCATAAGAAAGACTCACAATGATAATGGTGTAACGATCCTTTGACTTGAAATCATTATATTTCTATACGAGGATTAATATACTTTAACTACATTAAAAGTTACTTTTGATCGGGTGATGATAAAAGTGGACATCGGGTATATCATGAGTCGTATGAGAAATATGAATGATAGATAAAGGATTTAACCCTCCTATAATTAGGAGAGATATTATTGGCCTCTTGATTGAGTGAGATTATAAAAGCATGGCCATGCTCAAATAATGATTTGTCTCGATAATCTCCTCATGGATCAAGTAAACCCGGATTAAATGTTGAAGAGGATGACTAAATACATGCCTCGAGTTTAATCTATAATATGTATGGTTAAAGGGATTATATTACACGAAAAACATTAATCACGAAAGGTTTTATCTAATCACGATTTAATTATTGTTTAATTGGCTAACAATGATGTATTACTAGATACCGCTCATTGTTTATAATTTTATTAGAGAATAAAATTATTGCCAATTAAATAATAGCCTATAGGGTCGCACAAATAGAGCACTTAATGGAATAGTTAATTTAAATTATGGATTTAAATTAATTGATGATTATTTAAATTTTATTATAATTAAGTAAGACTTAATTGAGATAATATAAATTTGAATTAAAAGGAATGTTTTTGCCCATAATAATTAAGTATGACTTAGTTATTAATTAAATAATAGAAATTCGTTTTTATTATTTAATCCAATACCTACTAGGGTTGGGCTTTGCTGTTATGGGCCTTTTTAATCAGCCATTATAAATACATAATGATAGGTTAAAGAGGCTTGTACATTTTTTAGAAAACCCTAGCAGGCAAAGAGAGGCAGAGGCAATTCAGATCGTCAAGAAGGAGGCTAGTACATCCATTCCGTAGTCAAGTTCGTGAGACGTTCTTGAAGGTGCTCGTGTGGATACCATAGAGGTGTTTCTCCGAGAGGTAGACACAAAGCGTGATAGCTAGGATCTCCGTTGAGTTCGTGAAAGTTAAGCTCTTGAAAGGTATGATTCGTTATCTCCATAATCTGCCCATAACTATACATGGATCCTGTTTTTGGGTTTCGAAATTTTTGTTTTATTTACGTTTATCCGCTGCGTTTTATGCCTTCGAAACCCAACAGTCAGATCAACTGCAACTACGTCCAACTTCTAAACGCTTGATTTCTTGGTTCTTTTGAAAGTTCTATTTTTAGCTGAGCTGGATGTTGGTCTTTGGGATGTAATATCTTGAATAACCGTTCTACAATTTCTTGCAATACGGCCACTCTTCCCATAATTGAGATGCATAACTCCTGGATTTTCTGGATTACATTCTGATGCATAATGACCCTTATATCCACACTTGAAACATTACACATTCTTTTTGCACGCACCACTGCGTCTCCTGTCACAGGACTTGCAATCCACTGCTCACTTGACTGACTGGCTGAAGTGAAAGAAACTGAAGTAACACTAGACCTAGCCTGTAATAAACTCTATCTCCGGAACCTCTTACTCCTGCTCCGGCCAAACCCATTCTCCAATCCTTGAATGGATTCTTCTTGGTCTGCTCTATACTTAACACCTTTCGACTTCCTTCTCTTATCACTTTTGTCTTTAACAGTCAACTTCTGATCACTTTCCATTACCAGGGCAACCTGAACCATAGAGGAGTATGTCTTGAGTTGCAATACCACAACTCCTCTGAGAATCTCAGGCTTCAACCCTTGTTGGAATATCCTTACTTTCTGAATCCCCGTGCTTACATACTTAGGAACTAATCGGGCCAATTCTGTAAATTTAGCCTCATACCCAAACACACTTCTTTCACCTTATTTCAGTTCTAGAAAATAAATTTTCATTTGACTCCGCACACAATGGGGGAAATACTTTTTCAAAAAAAACAACTCAGTAAACCTAGCCCGTGGAACAGGGCCTTCTCCTTCTATCATTCTGGTTGACTTCCACCAATAATTCGCTTCATTCCCTAGGAAGTAGCTTATATAATTAGTCTTAAAATTATCACTTACTTGGACAAGCCTGAAAGCTTCCTCCATCTCTTTTAACCATGCTCCAGCAGTTACTGGATTAGGTTCACTTTTAAACTCAAAGAGGTTAACATTCTGAAAAGATTGGAAACAAACACTTGGGTATACTCCTTGTTGTTGCTGCTGCAACAGTAGTTACCGATGCTGAACTTGTTAGATTAACCGCAACTGTTGTCGCTACTACTGGCACAACAAATCTAGAATTTCATTTATAATTGGAGCCTCTGCAAAACTACTACTATTTTCTTTAGACTGGGTAGCTTTCTTGGGTGGCATCTTCCTGAGATATATAAATAGGTTTATCCAAAACATAACAAAATATTTAACATAATATCACCGTTTTAAACAGTGCACCTGAATCAGGAAAATGCTGCCCAACAAATTACCCATGTCCTTAATATCGGGGTCCATGTACAAAAGAAATCTAGATTAATAGCACTAGCAATCATAGCAACAATGACAGTAGCAGAATCAATAACGGTTCAGGAACACTAGGATACAAAGGAACTAACACCGTAACATGACTCCTCAATACAACAGTAACTGACCAACTTCCGATCATTGCTCTATTATCACATTAACACTAATTTGATTCATTATGAGACTTATCTGGCTATATCACCTACCTTTTCTCTAGGGATGATTTCTTATTACCCTCAAGGGGTTCATCAATCACTGAATTACCTTTCCTTCCCAAAGCAACTTCTTACCTCCTACCATTATTCTATCTTTCACAGGGTTAACTTTTCTAAAATCGCACCCTCCAATATCGAATCATGAATCCTTTCTACTATTATCGTTTCTGAGATAGCTAGAAATCCAATGTACATCTTATATTTCTTCCAGACAATCAATTCTCATTTACTTTCAATAACCAGAATTGTCTAATTACAAAGGCTACTGACGATTCACTGCCTCGGGACTTCAAATTAAATTTCAAAGTAAAAAAAAATCAATAATACCAGGAGGACAAGAGGACAAAACATAGGTATGACTGAGAGCAACCATACAAGTTCATAAGATGGCCAGTCCACATAGCTCACAACACATACTTCGGTGGCGTCCCCCCAGACCCTTTTTCCACACAGACAAATGGTCAACTCATATGCATTGTTTGCCCCAATCAACCGATAAAATCTCCGAGAAAAGAAACAATATTTAAATAAAGATTTTCAAATAAGGAGGGAGAAAATCTGATTTGTAATGAGATCAACAGAACCCTAAGTAGCTTACTTCGGGTTCACAACTTTCTCACAGGAAAATAAGTAACTTATGAAATAGGAAACAATTACTCTGGAAACAAAATACATCTCAAGAAGGAGATAGAAGGGTTCAAAGATACCACCTCCTGTTCTGATCCACATTCACTATAAAACTTGGTCGTCATAGTAGTCCCTGGCTATTACCATGCTATCCGAACTCACCAAGATCACACAATCGGGCTGATAACATTCCATGATATAGAAAAGGCAATCTTTAGAAATAACATGGCGTCTTCTCAACTGACACAACAAGGGTTCGCTTAATGCTGAATCCTCGCAATCAGACTCGTTTTCTCGAGGGAAAACTAGAAGTCTCTATCGGACATTACTAATAATACATATACGAAGGAAACGTACTCTAGGTTAGGGCAGTTCCAGTCAATCCTCAATAGACGTCAGGGTTACGCCTCTGAAACCCTTAACTAAACTCATAGACTCACTCCTCTGATTGAGTTGCTGACTTACATCTATCTACAAACCTTTCTTCACTCTTTTGACTCTACCCATAACCTAAATCGGGGACTCAAACCTGTAGCTCTAATACCAATTGTGACGTCCTCAACCCCGGGGTCAGGAGTTGACGTCATCAACAATCACCATAACAAACATTATATAATCAATTCCAAGATTGAATATAAATACGACCCCTTTTTTCCAAGATCTTTTCCAGGTTTAAGTATGACTTAGGTTACAACTATTACAACTCAACTAATTATAACAATCCTGACATAACTAACCTAACGCAGCAACTCAACAGACCATCTTTGGTCCAGCACAACTACCTCAGAAGAGCCTGACACGAAAGGAGCTGGAACTCTGCCCTGACTACTACGCAAGAATCTCCTAGGCCTCTGCAATACATATAAAATATTCTGCAAGGGTGAGCAATTGCTTGCTCAGCAGCACCACTATATGAATAACAAGTAAAACAGTTTAAAGTAAAGCAGTTATAGGAACAGAATTCATAACTCGTTAGAAATATGTAAAACAGGTGTAAACTGGATACAAAAACTAGCATGCTCTGTAAAATAATATCATCAGTAGTGTGTTGTGTATAAATACCAGAGTTTAATTCTAGCATGTTATCTTCATTTCCAAATCCACTATATAAATCACTTGTTCCATTACGAAACCGCAAAACCCAAATCAGATACTTAGTGAATATGTGAAGATAGTTGATCAGGCTATCAACACCGGACATCTCCCACTGCCATCCTATATACATGTTCCGGAACTCAGAGACTAGCTAGGTCTCTGACCTGCTGGAATAATCGTTTTATAGTGCGCGCAACCGAATTAGCCTCTTACGCCACCTCAATAGGCCTACTCTGGCCCCAATATATCCCATATCTGACCGTTTTATCCAGTTTTCAAAATACTTGTACCTATCTCATTTTCAAAATCATTTATATAATCAGCACACATATAAAATCCATTTCACAAATCATTTCATTCGAGATAGGTACCTTTCGAAGTTACTTCTCCCCAAAATAATTTAAAAACAGTGATTCATAACTACAGGGATACGTAACTTAAAACGTTTCTGTTCCATTACGAGAATAAAACATTTAGTTATTCATACGTACTGAACCATAAAAGAATGGTCAGGGGTACTTGCCTTGCAGAGCTTTATGACTATCTCTGACTGATTTTGATAGACTTGAACGTTCGGGCCCTCATGGAAAAATGACTGTCTCACTAGAAGACATCCCTGCTTCGCAGCAATCTATCTCAAGATAGCATTCAAGGCTTTCAGGGTTCTTCACTTGGAAACCTCGAGGCACTTGCCAACTGATCACTAGACTATCTTAGTTCGACATCAATTCTTGAGTCTTTCGACTAGAACCGGAAAACGGAAACCACGGCGGCACCGGGAAGAACAGGAAAAAACAGGCGGCGTAACAGGATAGAAAGAGAAACGAAGGGAGGGGAGAGAGAAACAGAGGAAAGAGGCTAGAGATTGTGAGGAGGAGAGGTAATAATCGAGAGACACAACCGAGACAAAAGGAAAATTGATATTTTCCCCAAACAAACAACTGCTCCACCTCTTGCCTCACCAACACACGGCACGTGTCCAATTTTATTGGATAGGTGTCGTTTTATTGTTTCGTTTCAACTGCTTGCAAGCCTCGCACGCTATTTTAATCCATTTTAATGGTATAATCCTCTAATAAACATTAATCAAAACCATACCAAAATTAATCTTAAAATTTCATAAATATCCCGAAACTGTTAAAATATAAATTTCGTAATTTTAAAATAATTTCTGAAACGCAATTTATACCCGTTTTTATCAATTAAACGAATCAACGCGTGGGTGAAATTAATCCCTAAAATTACAAAAATAATTTTAAAATTCTCGGAATATTTCAAACTTAAATAAATATGAGTTCCATAATTTTTGAAGAATTCGGGAATTAAATACAGATTTTCCAAATAAATGAAATCAGAAAATCATACAGAGCTAAATAATTGATGAAATATTAATTTCTAAATTTTATAAAATCTCAAAAATAATTATTGAGATTATAAAGTCATAAAAACAATTTTAGAGATAATCCACATATTTACACAAATAAACTTGTATTAAATCCACCTTTAAAAGTGAAAATAATTCAATACAAATCCACAATTAATTACGAGGACAATTCCAGTACATCAAAATTACACATACACAATAATAAAACAACACATAGCTGACAGAAGCTATACACATATTTGCTTATCTAATAATTCCATACTTACGTATTTAAATAATACAGAAATACACGAGTCGTTATAATTTCACTAAATGATACACATGCATATTTAAAATAATTATTAAATTAAATTATCAAAAATTTCTAATAAACAAATTTCAGAGTTTTAAATTTGTACTTCAGTTGAATTCAAAAATTATATAATATGAAAAACAATTCGTGCATTGCACAGATTTTAGGTTACTATATATATATAACCACAACATGATTCTAAAAATCTCCGCGATTTTATCGATGAATCCCCTATTAATCCTCTGGAAGGCACATGACTGATCCGATTTTTAAAATTCAATTAATCCTTTTTATTTTTCTTCATCGGTATATTGTAAATAAATTATTATATATAATATAATTTTTTTATTAAATTTAAATAAATATAAATTATATAATAAGATAAATATATATTAACTTACAAATCACTACTAAAGTAAGGATATTAAATTAAATATAGTTTAAAATATAAAATGCATTCAATTTTTTCTTTCCGATTAACTCTCGATTCTCCGATTAATTATAAATCGGTACTCGACCGATCTCTTACGATTCCCGACTTTTATAAAACCGAACCACAATATAAAATAAAATAAAAATAATCATAAAATTAGGAAAACAGTAATATGAACCAAGTACTTTATAGTGCATAAAATAAAAATATAACTTATTACAGAAAAAATGAATAAATATTGCACCAAAATGAATAAGTAACAAAGAAATTGTAAAGCTGATACTCTTGTCTTAAAATAATTGATAATTTGACCAAGTACCAAACCATCCCATGTAATATAAAAGTAACATGAGCATCATAATGTTGCCATCGCCACCGCCACAAGATAAAATAACAAGTATTAACAACCATTGATTCAAGTACATTTGAACGAACATACTAGCCAAGCAGCCTCTCCTGACAGTTGCCCGCCCCTGCCTGATATACATAACCACCTGTCAACACTTCCCCCCACCGCTCCACTTTAGCGGTGTACGTGATTCGGATCAGATCGGTTTTGGGGTAAAAGTTGAACCAAATCGCGAAGAGCGGTTTTAGAAAATTATCATCCGCAAGCGGTTGCGGTTAACCGCGTCAATTGCGGTTGCGAATTTGCGGTTATTGCGGATCGGTTTGCGGTTCAACTATTTATTTTAAAATAATTAATAATTTACAAAAAATAAATTCGGAATATTAATAAATTCAAGTTTAAGTTACGTGATAAATTTACATTCAAAAATAAAATACAAACTAATGTTCCGTGTGGAGTAAGGATATTAAAATCATACCAAAATATGGAGGCGAGAGAAAAAAGAAAAAAGAAAAAGAAAAAAAAAGATTATATGTTGATTACATTTTCCATTTGTTTGGTTATATATCTTATAATAATTATGAATCTTATAAACGAAGTCTTAACATTAACCTAAGATTAGTTAATAATTGTGTATACTTGTTAATTTACATGATATCAACTATATTTTTGAAAATATATTTTATTATAAATACATGTTGTGCGAGTTACGGTTGCGGTTGCGGTTGCGATTTTGCGATTTTTAAAAATTTAAAATCGCATCCAAATCGTGAATGACCGATTTTTAAAATTTACATCAACAATCAATCCGCGTTTTGCGATTATCCGCAAAATATGGTTCAGTTGTGAGCGGTTGAGCGGTTCGTCTATAGACTCCACTTGCTGCATTGCTGCATTCTGAAGCTCTCTGCTTAATAATAAATGACCTGGGTGGAGCTTATTTTGGTGGAGCTTATTTTGGCACCATAAAGTCCAAACAGTTTTACATTGTCTTGGTTTGTCATCGGTCTCCTTGTACATTTTCTATATTGACTTCGGACACTATTCATGTTAGATGATTTATTATTAATTTATAAAATTAAATATAGTTATGAGTGATCTCGTTGGATTCGTATTTATTAGTACTTTAATATAATAAAATTTTTATATTTAATACTATTACAAAATTAAAGATATTAATAATCAAAAGTGTGCATTGACAAACGTGCTAACACAAATAGAAAACGTTTTTAGGGACGGAGGGAGTATTTACTACAATTAACGGTTAACTGCTATATTAATTACTCATATTAATTACTCATTTCAGAACTAATATATTAAGGCCATGTTTAGAATTACTCTTAAAAATTATTATGTTGTTAAAAAAATATGCAAAAATGCTCTGTTTGGAATTACTCTTAAAAATTGTTCTGCCGTTAGAAAAATGTCGTGGAAAATATCAGATGACTATTTGATAATATTTTTAATTTGTATATGTTTTGATTTAAAAAACTATAAAAAATAATGCTTTTGATGAGGTTTGATGGCGAAATCAATCTCTGCTTCCCGCGAAAAAATGGAAAACAACTTTTTCGAAAAACAACTTCTTAATTTTACCAAAAGCTTTGTCTGCAACAATGTCACACACCCTAAATTAAAGGCTAAATTTACAAACATTAACTTACTTAATATTGTTTAAGAAGTTAGTATAATTTGGTTATTTGAGATCCGTGCAATGCACAAAGTATTAGTTATTAAAAGTTATAATCGTAAAATAATTAAGTTGCAAAATATTCTACTTTCAAAATAATATCTAGACAGATGGAATAGTTTACTATGAAACTACTAAGAAATTGAAATTTTATAAAACAAGATACTAGACAGTAAATTAAAATAAAATAAAAATTGAATATTCTGCGTAGTGCGAGGCTTGAAAGAAACTGGTCCAAAAGTTTTTCTTCTATTGCCAGAATTACAACATAACTTCAACAAAGATATGCTCTTACAAGCTGTCTCGTTGCTATTTCCACTAAATCTTATCTGCATTTACACTACGCAAACAACTTTCAGTGGAAACAGCAAAAAGAAGCTTAAGAACATACCTACAATTATTATGGGTCCTGCTGCGTTTTTCACTAAACAACATTATTCTTAGTTTCTTAAACTCAAACCTTTTCCTTGCTATCAAACATGTTGATACCTGGACTAGGTTCTCTCTTTCAACCACATTGATTGGTATTTTTCCGCACTTGTGGGAGCAGTTAGGTTGAGAGCGTTATGCATACACCTGTGGTAAGAAAATTCCTCAACTGTTCCATCGGTTCTCATCAACTGAAAGCAGCGGCTAGTTGAATCCTTTAAGCTTAAACCAATCTGCAACAGGTCGAAGAATATTACACAATGAAAGAGAAGTATGAACCACCATTAAATGTTGTAAATATCTGACTATCAAGCAAACATTTTACTTGAGTATAGAATTACTTGAGGCACATGAAGGGTACTGGTACTTCAATTACACTTTCCTGAAAGGTCATAAAAATGTACAATAGCCTATCTAGATGTTTTGTTTCACCGAGTATCCTCAACTGGAAAAGAAGATCCACGTTTCAATGAAGAAAAGTAAAAAGGCTTAGAAACATACAAGGAGACCAACACTTTTTATACTGGGAACTCTGTAGAACAAGTAAATCTTGTGGAAAAATGTTGTTGCAACTTCAAAAAATTGTGATGGCAAAGGTTGTCCACTCTATTTTTCTCATTGATGAAAACACAAAGTTGCTCGTCATAAATTTGCTGTCAGATCTACGCAAACTGGAACAAAAATATATGCATGTACTACCTCGGTTCCTTTTCCCAGAAAGGTTGGTACCATTTGGGCATGTCCCTCCTCCCGCAGGCTACTTATCTAAATATGCGAGAAACTACTACTTCACGGTTAAATATATAATTTAAATTTATTAATTTTAAAAAATTATATTATTAGAAACTGAACACTTGTTGTATCTTCTTGGCTAATAAATACAATCATTATGTAATTAATTTAAGTAATACATTCAGTTCACATGAGCTAAAAAAATAAATACATTCAGTTCACATCATGATAAAAAATTATAACATTAAAGCTATTCATTTTTAATAGTGATATCAACGATTAAAATAGTAATTAGAAGTTTTCTATTACAAAATCACACAGTTCCACAAATATTACTAATTTGTGAAATATGACGGAAAGACAGAAAAAAAAGTCACTGAGAAAATTATGGAATTATGAGACAGGCAGAAAAAGAGGAAAGGCAAAAATAAACACAAGATTCCCAGAAGAGAAAACCATAAAGAAGAGATACATCCTTAAGGAGAAAAGAAACAGAGGTTACCAGTAAAAAAGAGAAGAACAGAGGAGAAAAAATCTAGAGCAAATATTCCTGTCTGACATTAAAACTGCGAATAATAAAGCTTTTGACTGAGATCCAATATGATTCAGCATAAGCACTTGTTTACATTTTAAACGTAATAACTTCGATTTACCATTCCAATATAGGTTTCCTTATTTACTTTCTTTCTATTAGTCGGTGGTAGATCTAGAAAATTGCAAATTATGTATCGTTTTACTAAAACTCAACAAAGTCCAGAAGTAGGGTTCATACTTTCAACCAATAGTTTTGGGGGTCCAATACAAAACCTTATAATTGTCTCTTGCTTGGACTAGAGCACTGGGTCACTGAACACTATTCTTACCAAGTGACAGAAAACCTACTAGGGTCAGTGCCATTTTATACAGTTGTCAGTAAGGATACTAAACCTGGAAAGTGACAGAAAAGAAATATGAAGAAATCTAGTTACGGTAGTTATCCGAGAAGTTTCCTACTTGGTACTTGCTAATTCCTACATCCGACTATCCAAAATGAGCTATTTTAAAACAATAATGACTATGCTTTCAAAAATTATTGAGCAACCTGATTACAGAAATTCCTCTTTCTTGACTTTGTAGGTTTTTGTTACTACTTACTTTAATTCCTTGAAGCCCACATCCAATCTTTTCAGATGATCGAGGGTGAAAGAAGAGAGCCGCCGCTGCAATGGCCTCGTCCAACTCCCTTAATTGTTGATTAATTTTATACCTGCAACAAAACAATAATCATCTATCTAAATATTGTTCATTAAGACCAAAGTCAAAAATCAAATGCTCTCATACTCAATAACTAAAGCAATTGTCAGATGCCCTTTAGTTTGTGTGAACATGAGCTTCAAGTTGCATTAAGTTACCAATTACTTAATCTGCGAGAAGTTTTTTCATCTTGGATTTTAGAGGAACGAAAAGCAAGAAGTTGATCCATAAAGTTATCCTGGTTATAAAGATTTATTAGGTTGCTTAGTTGCTGTTTTTCTACTTCACTTGCTGGATTTATTTGCCTATTCTACTCCATTATCATCTTTTAATAACCTACGCAATCTTTTAAGAAACTCCAATTCACTCTCTTATCCTTCTCTACGAGTTCCACTCTCCTGCACACCTTATTCTTTCCTAGGAAAGAAATTGGGAACCAAACACACATTCAGAGGCTACAAGTTGATAATCAAAAGTTGAAAGCCATGAACTAAAAGCAAAACAATAATCCTTGAGGTGGAACAGTGCAAAGGCAATTCTTACACACAAAGAATCGTGATAAAGTTTATTCAGTTCTTATTCGAGTCCTTAAAATGGTACAGTTTCAACAAAAAGTATCATACATTAATGATACAGTAATATTTATTTAGGGTCAACTATCAAGTGGGTGATTCATTGCAGTTGGATATCTCAAGGGGTCACCCAAGTGAAATTGGTCTCAAAGCAATCACTAAAGTAATTAAAAGGCACATACAGTTAAATCCGGTGAAACTTAAGAAGACCATTGACACTTACTGTGACAGAGTAGTGACGTAGTGTGTGACATGGGTTGAATAGAAAAGCAATTAACATTTAAGAATCCTACTCATGAGTATTGCACAGACCAACATTGAGGAAAGAAAAACTAATTTCAAATTTTTGCTTAAATTTTCCTTCTTCCTGATAAAACTAAAACGTAAAACCATGACCCATCGAAAGAGCCATCATTAATCACAAATTAGCATTATCAAGCATCACCATTCCCTCGTAATAAAAAGATGTGGCAGTAAAAGACCCATCCATCATATCGCTACACCTATGATGGTAACTCGCTGGCCGATCCACCACCAGCAACATTTCAGATCCAGAGGTCGACAGCCCACTAAAAAAATGTTGAGCCCTTGACCTTGGCTATCATCCAGGTTATTAAGATGAAATGATAAATCTGGGTCAGCCACCACACGCCTCAAAGTATACGCTCTCACAGCTACATACCCAAATTGGATCCAACCCTGATGGAGTGACAACCGCTCCAAAGGTTGACAGTATTGTTCCGCTCACCGTTGTCTTAAACTGACACAACACACAATAGGTTGGTCGGCTGAGTAGTAAGACGAGTTAAGAGTAATAGTCTCCTTGGGTATCTTGGGGTTTGGGCTCATCAATTATATTGTGGTGATGGTCAGAATGAAACGAGTAAAAACCTTTGCCAGAAAAAAGAATCTTGGTCAACGACGGAACTGTGAAATATAAGATGTTTGATTTATAATTTTCTGAGCTAATTTGGACATATAATACAATTGAGTTAAAAGTACAAACCTAATTTATTTAATTTCCTTGGTGTTAGTGAGTAGAATTTTTATATATTATTTTCATCTTTTATTTATATTACAACCACGTGCCAAACCTGAAACCACATCACTGCCTCGGTCACATTAAATGCCACGTATAGTGTAAAAAGACGTCAGAAATTTTTTTGAAGTTAAATCACTTTGTTGGGTATAGTTAATCAAATTTTCAGGTGCCCCGTAGGTCCAAGTTTTATGGACAGCCACTGTAAGTGAGCAATTAGCCAAAAAGTATAGTTGACTCAAATTGATATAATATATTCAAGACATTGTGGATTGACACACTAATCCAGGAGAATTTGAATATCTAAAACTAAATCAAGTATTATATGATATATGAACAAACAAGTATAAGAAACATGCTACAGAGAACGACTTACTTCTGTAAGATATGCCTCAACTCTTTAGACATCCATATGAAGTGTGTTGCCTTGAAATTCTTTCTCAAAAATTCGCTTTTCTTGGCAAGAGATTTGATGGATATATTGCTGAATTCACAAGGTACGCTGACTTTCTGGCCACCGGCACTGACTTGGCTACGAAGCAGATTATAAATATTTTCGGGTTTATCTACTTCATGGCCCTGATGAGATGATAAGCAACATTACCCCCAGATTAGAAAAGTGCTAACTACATTCTGAACAGGACTAGAATATTAATATATTTCTCCAAATTGCAGATGTGAGGAGCACAGATAAAAAAAATTAAATAACAAGAATTTTTGAGAAAAAATATCTGGTATTTGCAACAACTGTAAATAGCGCCTTCACGACATCGTGCAAATGTTAATAAAAAGAAACTAAAACTGGCATCAAAGAACATTTTAAGATCATCTTCACGGCTGAAGTGGGATGAACCTCATAAAGGCTATGTGCTTCCTAGCAGGTTATTGACATAGAAGATCATAAGCCTTGCGCCTAGTGACAAAGGCAGTTCAAATCTATGCAGGGGTGATTTAATATTAGAATATACTCCTTCAATTCCATTTCACTCAAACTGGCATAGTTGATGTATTTTTTATATTATAGCCAATATTTATTTTCAAAATTAATGTAATATGTATATATAAGCAGTTATTAGAAACTACATTAAATAAATTATCAGTTTCAAACTTTAAATTAATCTAAAACAGTATTTTTTAACTCTTAGTCAAAACTTTGCAATCCGACCAGAAAAATTCAAGTATGCCAGTTTGACTAGGACGGGGAGAGTTTAAAAATTGATAATATACCTATAATATAGTACAAAATTTTATTTTACAAAGGAAGACATTATAAGACAAGATAAATTACTAAAAATAGTAATTTTCAAGAAAACTGTATACTTGCATCAAACTACACATCCCTTACATAATAGAAGAGTATGAAAGAGTTAAGAATTTGAGAACTGTCACTTGTTTGATCAGAGAGCATACAAGCTACAGCTAAATAACTAAAACAAGTTGTTTTAGTTAAAGTGGTGTGTGCATGCAATTAGTATTACTAGGTTGATACAAAAATTTAGACTTAGTCCAGTAGTCCAAAACAATATAAAGTAGAAAATAGGTGGGCCAAACTACATATTTAATACAGTAAGATTGATGGACAGGGGCCTTTTCTAGTTGTCTCAGAAAAATGTAGTAGATCAAGCAAGTAAAATTTACAATCAACAAAAACAAAAAGGTTTGGAAGAAACAACTATTAACAATACATTATCTATCAACACAAAATTCTTTCTTATTTTACATGTTATGTGACTTTTAACATATAGAGCATTAACGTGCTAAAAAACCTCAGAACTAGAAACATCTGAATTAGGAAATCTTGTACATAACGTTAAAATAATGGTGCATGATTGCATATTAAATAATTAACTCTTACAAATATAACCTTAAGCTGTAAATACCAGTCACATGATCAATCACTTAACACTGCTTTCAACACAAAAATAACCATGACAAACCTTCCCGGAGTATATGATATCAAATTGTGCACCAGTCCCTAGAGAAGGAGAGTTTCCCCACGACAATGCATCTATGCTACCCTGAAGATTATCCACGGTACCCTTTTTTGCAGCATTTATAAAGCAATCAGAGGGACTCTGTAATACATTCAACGTGCAAACAGATAAAAAACTGTAAAACATGTGTTGTTAAATGATAGGAAATCTCGAAAAAGATAATAGAAAAAATAAAAAGTATTGAGTTGAAATGAACTAACGGAAAAGCATGCTTGCGTAAAGGGTGAAGAAACTTCTGTCTGTTTTCTTTGTCGTGCCAGCCCACTCGCACTCAGAGCAACAAATTCTCCCGTAAATGAAAGACAATCAGCAATAAGAAGTAAATGTTCAGGTAGTACAGCCTTCCCAGTATCAGATACTGCAGATGCCAGTTTCTGCACACAAAGTATACTTTTTACATCTTTCCTTCTCAAGTCAAGACCAACCCATGTCAACAAGAGATAAAGAAGGTATCACGAAAGAGATGAAAATTTTCTCTGAATTGTATTAATAAACTTTGAGTTTTGATATGCAGCTTTAAACTAAATACTATGAACCTACATTTAAAAACTGTGCCTTTGCAAACTCAATTCCAAAGGCTGAGGCTGCAACTTTAATATCTTCAGCATAACTGCGGTTCCAATCAATCATATCCATCAGTTGGATGCAATCATCCAATAGGACAGCCCACAATCTCGATCTGTCGCAGGTCTCTGACATGAAAACTCGTACATAAAGCTCCCCAGATACACCCATATGTGAAGTTGATATTTTCAAAATATCTTTCCATAAGATATCCACCTTATGCACATTTGAGGATCCTAAACATGATTATGTGTCATTAAGAAAATAATCAAATTTATAAAAAACAAACTATATGCATTGAATATCTAAGGAAATGTTGATACCTTGAACTAAGTAGTAAAATAGTAATAGATCCAAACGGAGGACTAAAAAATTAATGCTACAGTGTTAACAGGAGAGAAATATTCAAATCTTAAAGTAACTATTATAACCTTTTATGACACTTTTGAGAAATAAAGGTATCACTGTGTCTTCAAGAGTTTCCAGCTGTGTACCGGAGTTCATGTTGCTTCCAACTATTCTAATATTGATACAAAATGAGGCAATATCTTTCTCCTGGGAACAGTCTCTGCTGATCATAAAAAAAACAGAAGGAAGAAATCAAGTTTTACACAAGAATGATAAGCTTATGTACGCAAATGCTGTGTTGCCAAAAATAGAAGCAGATTCATTTTGAGAAACACTGTGTTACATGGATTATATTGCAAGTATTGTCAGACAAGCAAAAAGTGGAAAGTCTAAATATTTTTAAGGGACAGAGGAGACCAAATGTGTGAGATGGAGCACATATAATTAGGTTTGCAGAACATGGAAGTTCTGATTTAACACAACCTGAATAAAGGCCTCATTTAAATGCAAGAGGCGAAATATTGATAAAGCAGAATTCCTTTCAGAACAAATATTGACAGCTACAAATTTAATCAGTTCTATAAGTAGAGCTCACGTTATAGTCCACTCATATTTAATATATGGGTCAGGTTCCACTCAGAACACCCTATTCTTAGAACCTCAGAACTATTATATGCATTATGCTGCAGTACATATTACTTTCTCATAAAAATTCATTTATTATTAATTGTTTTTCTAGATAATCATATCCTTAAACATATTATAAGAGTACAATACAAGTTGTGTCATGCGCAAAACAATATATTTGTTAAAAAAATAATTATGTAATTTAGGAAAAAAATATTGTGTGCTGCAGAAGTACACCATACTCTATATTTTACAAATAAATATTATTTATTGTAGAAAAACTTAATATATTGTGTACTGCAGCACCATGGATATATACCAGCCGCTATATTAAACAAAATCTAAGGTAGAGATTAGTCCCAAGTTATAAATTTAATATAAGGTTCTAATTTGAACCTAACCCTGATTATATATATATACAATGAATTATCGTGATACCTCATCAACTAGTATACATGCTTACTGCTAATTACAATAAACTAATTATTAGCTCGAATGCATTTCTATAGAATCTTAAACTATCTAACAATACCAGGAACAACTAAAGCAATAAAAGATTGCCTACTTGCTAGTAATCTGCAAGTCTGGAAGTTGGGAATTCAGTTTTACTCGATTAGAATTCCAACTCAGGTGGAGCGCGTCAATGACAGATTGGACTTTTATCTGTTTTCTTTCTGCCATTACCTGCAACAACACGAAGTTATGCCAAGAACTGTAATTTGAATGAAAGCATATTATGTTTTTAAAATGTCTCACCTTGTTTATATGAAAATGGCAAGCCCATGAACTAACATGGGTCTGTCCACAAGGTTCCAACATTATCATCACCGTAGAAACAATGTCTAAGAATTGTACTCTTTCCAAATGACTTTTAATCTCCAAGGCTGCATATTCAAACCCATAGGGCACCCTTCTGAGCTTTTCTGAAATGAATAAAGAGGCTGCATTGTTCACCTTATTGCCGCCACACTCTAATATTTCCTGCAAAATCAAATTTTAGTTTCATTGTAATTATAAAGGTATTCGGAAAATAAAGGATAACTGCAATTATAGCTCGAGCACATTCTAAGCTTTTTTTCTCATCAAAGAAGGCAAAGTTGCTTAGAGAACCCTTATATTGCAACCTTAGTGAAATGAGTCCAACAATGTGGAAGTACCTCAAACAAGTAAACTGGATTATAGTGCAACAAAGAAAAAGGGTTAAAATTCAGCAGCGTGCAGTGTAAACAAGAACGAGACTAGTAACTTAATAACCCAGTCAATCTTGTCAACACTTTTTTGAAAACTAGATTCTATCTATTATTGTGTTTGGTGAGTATGTGGCATTCTGTGCTAATGTAAGCAACTGCGGTTAGAAACAGAACAACCAACATTCCTCCTATCTTATAGGGGAAAGTTTAACAAAATTAAAAGCAATTATTCATGGCCTATCTCAAATTTCTAAAGATGAACCAACTGGTAATTGTTAATACAGAATTGCAGATCCCCCCACCTAAAAGCAGAGTAAGTCAATCTTGTGTACTATGATTTGACCTCTTCTTTTTGTTGTTTTCCCTGATTTTTCCAATAAATCTAATTGTTTAAAAGGCTGAGATAAACACATACAAGTGCAGACATGTTTACTAGATTAGCATAGATACTCAGCCATAAACACTTGCCCAAGTTTTCTTATATCAGATATAGCCTTAATAGGAAGAGCATTAAATGAGCTGAAGTGCAGTGTGTGCGTAAAAATGAGCTGAAGTGCAGTTGCGCGCACACATTAGATATATATAGAGAGTAGGAGATGACCTTCAAATTTAGAAGAGGAGAGGATTCAAGTGCACTAATTGGTTGATCCAGGGCACTATATGCCGCTTCAGAAATAGCGCAAGCAGCCCATGAACCAACTGGTTGGCCACCCGCTGTGCAAACACCATTTATAGGTGTCTCATCAGGAATATTTTCTGGAAAAGTGGGATTAATATTATGAGAAAATTGAACAACTTGGTTGCCAAAGGCACTTCTCACTGTCCCGTCATACCCCATGCACAAGTCCCGCATGAAAAACATTATCCTTCGAGTCAGCGTACCGGATATATCTGCATGACCACCAAAAGAACCATCTCTGTTTGTCAGTGAGTGAACAAAACACTCTAGTGGATTCAATCCTGAGAGAAAAGAACTTTGGATTACTGCAGAAGGGATGTATGAACTGGAATTTTTTGGAAAATCATCAGTTAAATTGAGTGAATCCAGTTCCTTTTGACTATTCCATGCGCCACAAGAAAGTTGCTGGGGTATTCTGAAAGAAAGTGTTACTGAAGAGTGCTGCAAGCCAAGGCAAAGTCCATGCTGGACAGCCCGAGTTAAGTTACTCTTCTTGCTTCCCGCCTTTAACATGGTTAAAAAAGAATTGTCTTCACTTGCATACTGGTAAAATAGGTTCTGAATATCCTTGAACACCTGCTTGAATGCAGAAACATAGACTTGATTGAGAGCAGCTGACTTCTGTCGGTCATAAAACAAGTGGTCAACTCCAAAATCTCTAGCAGACTCACTTTCTTCAAAGTTTCCACTTAGGAAATCCAGATTGGAATCCACCATCAATAGTTTTACAAGAGATGTGTGCTCAGCATCCCGCAGACCACAACGAACTTCATCAATCAAATTCTTCCGGGAGTGTGAATCGGAAGAGAGGTACATGTCAGCCAGTGAAACACTTAGTCCCCGCATTGACAACCACTCGCTGAGAACTCCCTGAGCAGCATGTAGGAAGTCAAGAAATTCTCCTTGGCAGTGACTTAGTAGGCTATGCAGAAGGTTTCCCTTGGTATCACGTAACCAAGAAGAAGCATTTTGAGAAAATATGACTTCCCCTTTAATAATTTGAACAGCGCTTGACGGACACTTATAATAAAAATCTTGAGGTAGAAGCAAGCTGAATAACTGTTTGCCTGTCCACCAACAGGTATCTGATGAAGTGGCTTTGGAATTATTATTGCACGAAGATGACTTGAAAATGGCTGGCAATTGCAGTGAACGAGCTTGTTGACAAAACATTTGAAGTTGCTGCATTTGAGGACGGTTTAAAAGCACTCCGTCCTCTATTACTAAATGAGCGGCGGTTAAAGTATCCTGTGTAAGTGATAGAAGATTTTGACCACTCTGAATATCTATCAACTGCTTGTCCAAAGCAACCAGCTCTTGCAGCTCTACTCTAGAATCCATGGATTGTGGAACATAACCATGATAACAGTCACCATCGAAATCCCCACGAAAAGGAGAGCAGATTAAAGGATTGAGAGAAAGAATGGACTTTGTAGGAAGAATTTTAACAGATAGAGCAATCAGTGAATGAGGGTGAATAGATGGTGGCCTATTGATCAAAACAATATCTCCATCACGGAGAGGTCTGTGTATAGTGTCCCCAATCTGCAACTTATCATCCTTCATTGTTACACGAACTAGTCCACCATCTCGACGAACATAGGTTTCCCCTCTAGTCAAAATCCTTAAACCAAGATTTTCCCAGTTTTGTGAATTCAGCTGTTCAGAAATTTGCATTACCTGTGCAATATGACAAGGCACACCAATTTCATCAATTTTTATACTGGGATCACCCACTACAACCATGCGGAAAGTATGATCAGATCGTTTCCCCAAAATAAGCTCTTTTATGAACTTCAGACCAGACATCTTTGGAGCAGCATCTTCATTTTGAATAAACATCTGAGGACCAGTAACTTTCGCAGACACCTTCTCCGATTTTAGCTGACATATTTTTTTTGATGGCAGGTGATAAGTAAGTGTAATAGTTAAGATAGATTCAGACAGTATAAAAAAAGAAGGTATGATTCATTACTCACCTTAGACATTTTAAGACAGTCCAGAACACGAGCACTCAGCTCATTAGCTGAACCTTTGAAATCAACTAGCTTCCTATAAAACCTTGTTCGTTCATCCTGATATCATTGACCAGTAAAAATCAGTGTGAGCAAAGAAAGTAAAAAATTTAAAGAATAAATTTATTCATTTACACATTACGATTAAAAAATACAGTTGACTCACAAATCTCATTTGCTGTCCGCATTCATTTACACGATGGGAGTTGGGAGTAACAGGAAAATTTTTCATCGAGATCAAGTTATTTTTGCCTTTGACAAAATTTTCAATAAATTTAGGATTGATTCCCTTAAGCAATTCCTGCACCTATGTATGACATGACAAAGAATTAGAAAAATAAATGAAGAGGTTCTCCAAACAAACAAGTTAAATTCACTGAATTTTATATAGAAGTAGAAGCTAGGGTGGTAATTGAACAAGGAGGCACTAAATGCATATTTCAGTTGTAGATACAACATCACCACAAGATTTAATAACCAAACTGGAAACTCACATCTCATACAAACCTCACTTCATTCAATAGACATTCTGGTTTCAGGCTTAATAAGCTTTACTGTACTAGACTATAACAATGCTTGGTTTGAACTTAAAGGATGTACGAAGCCTTGAACTTCACTTAATAGTCATATTAACATCTAGAACTTCAAGCTTAAGATAATACTAAAATAATTATTTTGAGGACGCAAAACTTTGTCTTTATACATTTCCTACCAACATACCATAACATCTACCTGATAAATTTATATTTAACCTGCTTTATTTCTTGGATTTCAGGGTGCTCAACATTTTGGCAAGAAAGATTACAAGTGCCACCACTAAAATTAAGATAATATGATTCATGATTGACCGCCAACCACATGAAGTCGCAACTCTATTTATTGCTACACCTATGACAGTCCCCACTCCCCAATATAAGAAATATAATTTGGTAATGGGATAGATGGAAATAACTAAAGGATACGGGAAAAATGTGAAAAATGAGTAAAATGTATATACACTGATAATTTAGTAGAAGAGGAAGAAACCTGGGCATGTGATAGACTTCTTTCATAAGGTTTTAATGCACTTCCTTCTTCTTGTGGATCATTCTGAAGGAAATCCCAGTAATCAGAAGCTATACTTGGAGTTCTCAAGCGTTCACTTATTTTAGCATAAATTACTGTACTTCCAAATATTTCTGGGCTGGATACTTTAAATATTGGTCTTGGATATAGATCTTTCAAATGCCCCTGTTATAAGATAGAGCATTCCTTCATATAAGAGGCTGATACATGGAAGAGTGAAACAAAATAGCTACATCGACTTACATCACAATATTTGCAACGCCCATGCTTATTACTAGTTGATGTGCTACGCCCATGCTTCTTATTAGTTGATGGTGAACTAGCACTCTGGTAATGACAAGTAGAAATGATCAATGTCAAGCAAAATCTAAAGGCAAATTTGCTTTCAACATGGACAAACATATTTTATATCTTAATTGCTTGATGGAGATGCCAAATACATCTGATAATTAAGTAGAGGAACATCTCCTTGTAACCACTCTACACAAAAGATTTATTTGGCATAATTCCATAAAATTTAGCACATTACAACTGTGTCATGACAAAAATCAGATCATCCATAACAGCTACAATTTATAGTATGTGACCTTTATTTAATTTCACTTCAAGTGACTTATAAACTAGAGTCTCAAGGTCGTACTACACTAGGGAATAGTGTTGGAGTAAGGTTTGAGACCAAGTTGTAGATTTAAGTTGAACAGAATAAACCCACAAGGTCGTGCCTGATGTCTGTGTTGAAGTTAATATTCATTTTATAGAACAAAATTACGGCATTTCAATCCTAAATTTTTGTTTTGTCCAAGTCATAGTGCAGAAGGGAATATCATATGTGAATTATGTCTTGAAAACATATGCCCCGCAAATATGGCTGATGCTAACACAGAACTTTAAATGCAATGTATTTGCATTCGGTATATTTATAGGTAAAGTACAACCAAACTCTGTAATGACCACAGGAATGTTTGATATGTCTTCAATTTAAAGACCAAACACTGTAATGTCTTCATATGTGTTGTGTGTACACGTGTGATTGTCAATTTGAGATCATTTTATCCTCCAATTTAAAAAAAAGACGGTAGGAAGTAATTTACAATATATAATTAACTACAAAATACAAGATGGTTATATTTCAAATTAATAAATTCAATACGTCCTAAAATTAAGTCAAAATTCAAAATAACTCTTATGAGTACTTTAGAGCAATTCAAATTCCTAATAGTGAGGTAAATAAGTTCAGGAAACTCTAACAATATTGTACTCTCTATACGATTTTGGATGTGGAAATGACAAAACAATAATTGGTCACCCAGAAAATGAGTATTGTATTGCAGCACAAAGACACAGCAATAGCAGTTTTACTAAGGTCACTACAAAAGGGTGCAGTACCTGACCTTGGTCCTAGTCCGTTCAGATTTACATTTTACACAGATTCTATTCAAAATCTTTGCTACATCTGATATGAAGTAAGGGTGGAGAATTGTGTGCGGAAATTTGATACACCCGAAATGACCTGCAAATGTTCATAAATAGTAGATACATCCAGTAAGAAGGTAAATGACGGTAACTTTAAGGTATATGTAATTTTCCAATTGTACCTTCACAGGTTTTCATATTTTTTGCATCGCATGTTAGGCACTGAGAAGACATTGGGGAAGGAATTCCAAGCGTTGGATGTATTACATCGTTGGGTACTTCAATTTCTTTAACAGACATCTTCTCCTGCATATTATTTGACATGAAAATTGATTGCGACAAACTTTGAAGATATAATAATAAGACAAGTTATAATAAACTTATTGCCACTCAATAAAAAAAATTACAAAAATCAAAAAATATATAAATACAAAACTTACTACATCTTCCTCAGTCACAATGCCAAACGTAATGCTGCTCAAGAATCCTGATGCAACTGCTTGCTCTGCATAATCATAATCCATAGGAACTTGGAGCTGCAGTTCCCCTGAAAATTATGATGTCCAAAAAATTCTAAATGAAGGAAACTATTTATAGCTATAATAAACAATTAGATAATATCCTAATAATGTAAAAAAAATCCAATGACACCCTCTGGTACACCAGAGATGAATTTACAAAAATCAAGTTTAGAGTTTTAACAAGCTCTTGTCTTGGGGAAATTCTTGGTTGGAAATAATGTTTATACTATTAATATTTAAAAATCCCATCTGGTGAACAATACTGGCACCATGACCCTCACTGTTTGACATGTTAGCTAGAAAATATAAAACTATGGAGCTCTATCTGTAATTAATGTGATTTTTCACTTTTAAGGAATGTATCCACCATCCTACTACGAAAATCTACCATCAACCGATATAGATTATAAAAGTAAACAAGTGTAGTCTTTATAAATTTAATTTTCTTCATTCACCAATCGTCATTTAGCGAAACACTAGTAAGAAATTAAACTTCAACGCAGCTAGGGGCAGTGATTTTAGACACAATTGGAAACATGACCCGATTCATGACACAATTCAAAGAGAAAAAACCTGAATATGACACAAACATGTTAAACCCGAAAACAACACTAAATAATTTTATATGTTTATTAAAATCAAATTTAATTTAACCATGGACCAACCCGAATTTGACCCACTTACGAACACACTGAATTCACCGGAATAAAATAAATGAACACACCGCCAATTCAATGAACTCCCATTGAACCGATAAAACTAGTTTCTCACTTTTCCGAGAAGTTCATGCACCAAACCCTCGAAATCAAAATCATAAAACCAGTGCATAATCCCTAACCACATTGCATAGCCCTCAAATTCCAACCCTTCAAACCCCCAAAAACAAAATCACCATGAT
This sequence comes from Apium graveolens, assembly GCF_009905375.1. Classification (NCBI taxonomy): domain Eukaryota; kingdom Viridiplantae; phylum Streptophyta; class Magnoliopsida; order Apiales; family Apiaceae; genus Apium; species Apium graveolens. The sequence continues at coordinate 117,784,688 of NC_133652.1, forward strand.
AAACAAATTAGCATCACTGATCACCCCATCAAACAAAACCACACATACCTAAAATCAAAACCTACCCACATCAAGAAAATCAACAAGATCATCTGGAACCAAACCCCCACATTGATCAAACAACAACCAATAATCAAACATATCACAGCCATTAAAAACAAAAACTTCAAATATAAACAAAATCACTTAAAACCCTCTTGACTTACCTTAAAAAACGCAACTTTCCACTTAAATCACCACCCAAATCAGCTAAGAACAAGAAAAAGCACACCCTTTATAGAACAGAAGCAATATAAGGTAAAAAAAACACAAATTCCCGAGAATAAAAGGTGGGTTCTAGACTTTTAGTCCTAATAAAAACACTAACTTTAAGACATACAGCTTTTTATAAAAAAGATGGTATGTATAAAAAGGTCTTTACTACTATAAAATAAAGATTTGTTTATGTTGGGAAGCTGAGTAACAGAAGTTGTTTACCTGTGGGATTAATCTGTATAAATGGCGGTCGACAAAGATTTGTAAGTATGTGTCTGTGTATACATGGAATGCAGAAGCCTAAAACCCTTGGTTTAACAAAAGTAGCAGTTCCAATGTGTTCATGTGAGTACACAGTTTGCTTCTAAGGGGGTATACAACTTATGGGGGTACTCGCCTTTCGAGACCATGTTTTTTTCTGTATTTTATATCTAAACATTTTTTTTAATATATTTAATACTTCTAAACTTAATAAAAATCTAAAAAAATCACAAATCCTTTTTCAATTAAATATTTATATATACGTTTATGAATAATGCAAGGGTTACTAAATTGGTACCAAAAATGGATTCAAATTAGAGCGGGCAATCGGGTCGTGTCGTGTACTTTCGTGTCATGTAATTTCGTGTTTCGTGTACGTAAACATGAAACCCGTATCCGACCCGAAATGATTTCGTGTACCCATACGTGAAACCCATATCCGATTCGAATCGTGTCGTGTACTTTCCGTGTACTTTTTGTGTATATTAAATAAAAAATTAATATAATATATATACATATAATATATAAAAAAAATCTATTTTAAAGTATAATTTAATGAAATATGGAGAGTGTATATATAAATATATATTTTTTTACATAGTATTCTATAAAAACTTGTAAATATTTATATTATATACATAAATATATGCATGTGTTATATATATATATATATATATTTATAAATATATTTATCTCGTGTAATTTCGTGTACCTAAATTGAAACTCATATCCGACACTAAATCTATCGTGTAATTTCGTGTTCGTGTACATTCATGTTTCGTGTACCAAAAATTAAAACCCATATCCGTATTTTTCGTGTCGTATTCACGTGTCGTGTACCAAATTGTCAGCTCTAATTCAAATATCACGAATTATGTAGTGATTGACCATAAAATTAATTAATAATAATGGATACCTGCATTTTCATTCATTTGACCCATAGCATATCATTTCATATTGTTCAAGTCATTAATAACAATTAACTGAGAAATAAATTTTGATACCCAATTTACCCCTTATAACACTATTCCACATTTATTTGCACTTATACTGAAACTCTCGAATTTTGATTATTAAGAATTAAGAATGCCTACAAAGCAAATTTCGAAGATAAGAACTATGTGTATATACAAAAATAAGGTTACAAAATGTTATTTTGTTAACGTATATAATGTTATTAGAATTATTCTATAATCTTGTTATTATTTATTATAATAATTTACTTGTTATGATATTTTTCTTTATTATTGTTTAGTTTTAAGTTATATAAATCACTCTTCTAGTATAATCAATAACAAGTTCGTATTATAATAAACCTAACTTTTCTCTTAATTTTTTATTCATTATCATGATATCAAGTCTCATGATTCGACCCGGGATAGGTTAATAGAGAGCCGCTTAGTGACTTTCATATGTTGAGTTTAAAACATGTATTTCGGTTATTTTTTCCTCTAAATCGAATTTTTTTATGCTGTTGAGTTTTGATCATGATTGCTAAATTTTTTTTTGCTTCCAATTTGTTGAATTTCTTGGTAATACATATTTTGATTTTGGTTGAATTGTTTCTACTGGTTTCTTTTCATTCTGATTGGTAATCTCACGCACGCTCTTTTTTTTTCTCTTTCTCTGTTTGATGATACTAGCTCATTAATAGAATTGTTTTCTCTTTTCTCTTTCTCGCCCTTTTATCTTCCTTTCTCTTTCTCGTGATCAATGATGAGAGTAGCCCTAGGCATATCTGTATACATTTTCATCTTTTTTATTTAGTGTTAAATACATGGGCCCTTTGAGAGCTTATTTTAGTTTACTTGGTATTCTAGGCACACTCGCCTTTTGAGGAATTGTTTTTGTTTATTTGGTACTCTACACTACCCTATAAGTGCAAATAGGCAATGATTTTTTGCTAGCATTGCACGAAAAGCATTGCATTATCAATAAATTTTTCAATTTATTGCAACAGGGTGGAGAAAGCGTTGCATTACATTTAAGATATTGTTGTTAATTACTGTCAATGTTGCGCAGCATGCAATAGTAGAGGTCTTAGCGTTGCATTAGACATTTAGGCTTTGATCATAAAAAGTCTTCATTTTAGTTGAACTATAAGATAAGAGTTTGAAATCGTGCGATTGATCGAGATTAATCAGGCTTTAAAAATCACGATTTTGCGCTGATCACCTTAGTATATGTGATTATTTAAATAGTTGGGTTTCTCAGGCAATTAAAGGACTAATTATTGTATGTACATTTTTGACAGAAAAAGGCTGATCCAAATCTTGAGCATTCAAGCGATGCTCAAATATATTCAATCACTCATAAGCGGGAAGAAGGGCTAGAGTACAAGTCAAATACTGAACAAATAAAGGAGAAATTTAGATACTGGACTAACCATTTTTTGCAGGAAAAAATTCAAAAATTGATGGAAGAGGGAAATGAGGTTGAAGCAAATGCATTTGCTTCTTATGGAAAGGCCCATGCACTAAACTAGCTAGTTGAAAGGACTGGTACTAAGTCTGTCTTGATGTCAACTAAGGCCTCAACTGAACAACAAGTGCAAGAGTTAACTGAAAAGGTAAGGAACCTTGAGAGCGAATTGGAGGCTAAGTTCAACAGGAAATTGTAGGAGAACATGGCTTGAATGGTGAAAAAATTGGGAGAAGCGAATCCTGGTATGATATTCAATCTCGAAGACGTATGTGCCACAGTTTCCAGTGATCAAGAGGAAAATGGTACTTCAGTCACTCAAGGGGCAACTTCTTAGTGACTTTGTTGTGCACCTTATGATATACTAATTTGCTATTTTTGTTCTTTTGAAGAAATATTTAAAGTACTTTTGGTGTTTCAAAGTTAGACTTGGGTGTATGTGGCCGATATAAACTAGTTTGGTATGTTTAGAACTTTTTGGATGCCTGATATGACTATTTTTGTTGAATGCCTGATAAGGCTATTTTTGTTGAATGCCACTTCCGGCAGGTATCATATAAAAAAGACCAGTTATGTCCAAAATTTTATGTTTTCAAGTGTTGCATTTTCCAAAATATGATGTTACAGATTTCATTAAATTGTGTTGCACATGATTATAATATTGTTGTAATTTTAAAAATAGTGTTTCACAATATTGTGTATAGTGTTGCAACCGAATAAAATTGATGTTGCAATTGAATAAAATTAATGTTGCAATTGAATAAAATTAATATTGCATATGCACTAAAATGGTGTTGCATAATCATAATGGGCCTCACAGATGATGTGGCGACATGGGTCCCATTGCTTACGTAGGTGTGTGGGCCATGCTGACGTGGCAAAGTGAGGCCCACAGCTGAGGTGACAAGGTGGGACCAATATTGACGTGTCTTGTCGACGTAGCATGTTGATGTGGTTATGTGGACCTCTGTTGTTGACCTGGAAACTGACGTGTCACTTGCCACGTAGGACCCAGTATAATGTCCCTTCATGCCTTATGCAACATTAACTGTTGTTGCAAATATTTGCCTTTACTGTCACAAAATATGCATAATACAATGCATTTTAGTGTTGCATAAAGTGTCGCATTAGAGGTCTACGGCCACGCCCACATTGGCAACTCCCACCTTGTGTTGTCTATTATCTTATACAACATTATTTAGGTCGTATGCAACTGCAGAGTATGGGTTACCTATGTGCACTTATGGAGTAGTGTTAAATGCATTGGCCCTTCGCGGGATTGCTTTAACTTGTTTTAATTTATTTGGTATTATAGACACATTGCCCTTTCAAGAAATTGTTTTAATTTATTTGGTGCTCTAGGCATATTAGCCATTCACGGAATTGTTTTAGTTTATCTGGTTTTCTAGGCACATTGTTCCTACGAGGGACTTATTTAGTTTATTTGGTGCTATAGGCGCATTGACCCTCAAGGGATTTGATGTTGGGATTGGTTTGATGTTAGAGTTAAATACAGTTTTGTGGGTTAAATTTAGATAGTGGTTGTTGGTTTAATTTCAATACGACTTGGATTTGATTTTAGTTTAGATAAAATTAGGATTTAGTTTGGATTAGATTGGTTATTAAGTTTGATTTTAAATTTGGACTCGATTTCGGTGATTGCAAATTTGCTTTACTTTTGAAGTTATTGACTACATAAACCCTTCTTTTATTATAATCAAGAATAAGTCGTATTGTAATACAACCCCAATTTGCTTTCAACTCTCTATACCTTATCATTTTGGATCCGAGGGAATCATCGAAATACCTTCATTTTCATGATGAATGTTCGTGAACTATCCCAGACTCCTCAAATCCTCTATGGTAATATCAGTTTTTTAAATTTTGACCCTAATATGACTGATCGGGTGTAGAATTAGAGCTAATATCAAGCCCGGTTTACGCATCTCCCCCTAATGCTACACACAGAGTGCTATATTATGGGCCTCATACAAAACACGTTGCGGCATATTCCTTGATACGACACATAAATTTTTGTATTCGTAGGATATTTATGATCATGATTTAAAATTAAGAACCCGATATAATGCAAATTATAAATTTAATATTTTGGGTCATCACCCAAAGAAAATTATTCTATTTATTTTTATTTTTTAAAAAAATATTTGTACAATTTTAAACTCCCTTGGCGGTATTATCATATTTAAAATATTCGATACTAATGGTATCAAATATGATTTGGGGTATTATTTTCAAAATTTTAAAATAATTAACTAGACACCACGTACCAATTTAAAATAAAAAACTCTTAACCGATAAAGAAACGACTAAATCAAATGAACCCTTAATGGATTAAGTATGTCATCATTAATAATTATACTTTGAAAAAGGGTAACATGATACAGTATTATTACAGTATATATAATTTTTTGTGTTTATTGAACGCTTAATTATATTGCTCGTTTAAGTTATTGGTAATTCGACGTTAAATGTTAGTATATTAAATTAACATAAGTTAAATTTCACATTCATCATTTGAATGTTTTGTATCTTATTATTATTTTACATGTAGATAATATTGTATTTTTAATATTAATAAAATATATATTTGATTCATAATTACATTTAATCGAGTTATATTCATAAATTTATGCATGAATTTATTCATTTTTCTATGTGGAGTTTATTATCATCATTAATTGTACTCTTTTTTATAACAGCAAAATATATTAGGAAAATTATCCACATTACAAGATAGTTGAATCAGATCCGATAAAAACAAGTTAGTCCGACTAGAGAACTATTACTAGGATACCACTTAAAAAATAGTAAGCTAGATCAACCACTAACTGTCAACAACATAACCAATTCTAAGATACCATATCAACAAGAGATATACTAAAGATCACATAGCTTCCCCCTGCTTTGCAACTTGCGAATCCTATAGCCTTTCCTCCATCTCGGCCCATTTAAGAAGCAAATGTTTTACGTCCTTCCCATCCTCACTTAAATTAGCATAATCAAACTCATCAAATGTACCTTCTTTGTCACCACCATCAATCTGAATACCTGTCTCCTGACCTCGAGATTTCTTCTTGTCCCCACTAAATCTGCACAAAAACTCATCCAAAGTCTCATGGAGCTCGTTGTCCATGATATCAATAACTGACACCCCTTTTAAGATCTCATTGTCAAGGTCACTTACTTCCTCACCAAAATGATCATCCAACTTGGATAGTTTGTGGCTATCCACCATTTTTATGAAGTCCATACTTTGTAAGCCATCCTTGTTGAAAGCATGTCCCTCTAGAATCTTGCATTTCCCCTTGATCCACTTACTATACATTGCATCCAAATCAGTCTTCCCAACAGCCACGGGATCAGGAAAAATGACAGGACCCTCAGCGTTTCTTGGGACATGATGCGTCGGAATCATGGACTAGTCTGTAGGGGAACTATTAACCCAAGTTCCATTTACGGGGCAAACATAAGAGTTATGCAAGTTATCACCACCAATATAGTTCACAAAAACATTGAAATAGAGTTAGAAATCACAGGAGGGTCAGGCTCAATCACATTAACAAAACATTCAGTACCTGGAATCTGTTGAGGAAGGTTCACTTGAGGTTCAAAAACAACCAAATGATTATTAGGCCACACCATATTAAGAGGAACCACATCTTCTTGAGCCTCGACTAAGGCACCCATCCTATTCTGACCTTATTCTTGTTTTGTAACCTCCGAAAGCTCCGGAGTAGGTGCATCAAAAAACTGACCCAAGCCAAAATCATCTTCTATTCCAAATGGGATGAACCTCCCCATATCCCTGTTCAGATACGTTGCAAGATCTCCAAACATCCTAGGAGATTTACTGGATATGTTCTTATGAGTTATACCATAGATGGCTAGATATTCAGCAATGCCATTTTTCAATATAGGAATTAGAGTTGTTCTCCACTGAGTCAAAGATTCAACGAAGGTATTCGTACACAGGGAGAGGAATTGCATCATCACTTCCACCAAGTCATGAGGAATTACCTGATTCCCCTGTCACCTTATAATATCGTAGACATCTCCATTGGTATTCTCGATACTTAACTTGAATCTGTCCATCTCTGTACAGTCTATCAAAGCCGACTGCACACCCCATAAGATAGCCTCGATCCCCTCTATCATTCATCGGACCCATCCAATCCCCTAAGTTATCCCCTTCAGAGACTGGAATAATAACCCCAACCCCATTAGAATTGCCATCGGAGAGAAGAAGTTGAGACATGACAAAATGAACACTGATCTAGATAAAATGCTTATTAGGGAAAAGAAAAACTAAATAGACCACAGTAATAAGAGGAGAGATAAAAGGAAGAAATAGAACAAGGCCATCATGGAGGATAATCTATATGTACATGCAGAAGAGAGAGGGAACTTTTGAACTTTGCCTTGGAAAATGAGGTAAAGTAAAGGGAATCCCGGGAACCGAAGAGTCACGACATATTCAAACTAGATGTTGTTATGAATTTATTTTATATTTCTAACCGGCAGATGTATAGACAGACCCAATTCCTATAGTAGAGCATCAGACCATAGCCAGCCCAAACCACTGCAACCCAAATAGGTATTAAGACTAAATCATTAAGGCCCCTCATGAAACTTATTAGCCCGGAACATCACCAACTCTAATTTGTCCAGTCCCTGTTTTGCCAATATATCTGCATCATCATTTAGTTCTCTAGGAACCAATTCATATGACAAAGAAATCCGACAAAAGAACTCCTCAATTTCACCTCTAAATTTCACAGTCTCCCAAACATTAAAATTCGGGTAATAAGTCCACCACCTAGGGGATCTAATAATGTCTATGGCTTCCACTGAGTCTGAACAAATTATCACACTTGAGTTACTAGCACAGTTCCTCTGTAATACCTCCATCACATGTAAAATTGCAAAAATCTCAGCCTCCAAACTTATTTTAGCAATGCAAGGACCCGAGAAGGAATAAGTAATAGAGCCCTTTTTGTTCATTATCTTGCCCCCTATACTCCCCACCAAATGACCAAATGAATTAGACCCCCATGCTTCATCCACTTGATATACTAATTAAACTGCATTCTCTTGAACCTCCAAAAATATATGGACAAGAATTGTACCCTGGGGATTAAGCTATCATAAAGGATCAGAAACAGAAGCAATGATATTTTCCGCTTTGCACCAATGAGCAGACCGGTATGTAATAAGATTGAAGATAATCTCACTGGTTCCACTTCTAGAATTGAACACCACCTCATTACGAGATAGCCACATAGTCCAACATATGGCAGCCACAATCAATCTCCAAACATGACTTAACCTTACATCTTTAATAACATTCAGAATAACATAAAGCGAGAAGCTCTGTATCTGAAATAAATATCTTGAACAGGTCCACCATAAACTAACATAGTTCCACACCTCCTTTACCGCAATGCATTCCCAGAGTATGTGTGACATTATTTCCTCAAGATTAGAATAACGCATATCAGTGTTTTTAATGTTATACATTCTGCTACGAGAAAAACTTTTGAGGGGAGAACATTCCACTGTACTTTCCAAAAGAAAATAGAGACCTTTAGAGGGATTTTCAACTTCCATATAACATTCCATAGACTATTAACCAACCTACCCTGACCTGAACATAAAGACAATTGCTTATTAAAAGTACTATAAGTCGGGACTCCTTTATTGGGGATCCACATTAATTCATCCTGACCCCTTCTCAGGGTAACAGAGTCCAAAATATCAGTCAAAACACTCAAACCATCTTGATTACTAGACAGAATATTCCTAGACCATATGCTGAATGCACCTAAATCTTCATCAATCCACCTCGAAATAAACTTAGACACTGTACAATGCTTTAAATTTGATATACGGTATAACGCAGGGATACACATATTTAATGGCTCATTACCCCACCACCAGTCTTCCCAAAATATTACCTTCTCATTATTGTTTACACACCAAAAGAAGTTCGCGTTTAATAGCATAGGGGAAGAAAGATCATTATACCTTAATTTTAAGAAGCTCATGACCAATAGAAAGGCCCCATTTTCCAAGATATTAGAGTGCAAATCATAATGAACAGCAAACCCATACCTATCCCTTAACATGATGTTCCAAAGCTTATTCCTTTCCACATAGCATCCCCACCACCACTTCGAGAGCAAGGAGAGATTTTTCAGTGCCAGAAGTGATGTGCCTAGACCTCTGACATCCTTCCCTACACATACTTTATCACATCCAATCAGATATAATTTCCTAACATTACAATCATGACCCATAGGAAGTCTCTGCGTATACGTTCTAATTCATTGATAAATGTCGTAGGGATGTGAAATAGACTAAATCAGTATATGGGTAGGCTATCCAAAGCTTCCTTAATAAGGATGAGACGACCAACCATGGAGATAGAATCACAGTCCCATGTGCGCAAGTTGTTTTGAACCTTAGTTACAAGGGGATCCCAGTACTGAATAGAATTTGGAGAGGAATTCAGCTTGGTACCCTGGTAACTAATATGCCCTTCACCAATATTACACTTTAGAATTGATGCCCAACTCGAGATATTCTAATTATCTTCATCAAAGCCAAAAGAATGCTCTTGTGATAGTTAACCTTAAGACCAGAGAGTAGTTTAAAATAATGTAGCACCCTTCTATTTCCCTTCACTGAGTCAGTTGTGTTGTTTACAAACAAAATTACATCATCCACATATTGCAAGTGAGTGATACATCCTAGATTGGTTGACCAAAAGACCCCTTGAAAAACACCTTTCATGTTTGCCACCTCCAGAAGATTCGACAAGACTTCACCAACCAAGTTAAAGAGGAGGGGGAAGAGGATCCCTCTCTCAAAGTCCTATCCCAGAGGTAAACTCATTAGTTGGACATCCATTAACTAGAATAGAAATGGATGTGAATTTAAAATTTGTTTTGATCTAATTGACATATGTAGAGTTAAAGTTCATTGCTTTCAGAGTACTAAAAAAGAAGTTCCAAATGTTACTATCAAACACCTTTTCAAAGTCAATCTTGAAGACTAGATCTTAACATTTCTTCGACAATAAGGTAGAAATAACCTCATTTTCCATAAGAATACTATATGAGATCTGTCGACCTTGGATAAAAGCTGATTGCTTATCTGATACTAACCAATCCATGTGAGGCTTTAGTCTGTAAGCCAATACTTTAGTCATCAATTTCATAGTGGCATTCATTAGACTGATTGGTCTAAAATCTGAAGGCTTGGATGTATTAGGAATTTTTAGAACAAGAGTAATAAAAGACTCATTCATACCTTTGGGGATTATACCATTAGACCAAAAATCTGCAAAGAAGGACATAACATCAACCTTAATGATGTTTCATATTTTTTAGGACTCCTGCATTAATACCATCAGGCCAGGGGCCTTAGAAGACTATGTACTCTAAAGTGCCAATTCTACCTCCTCAACATGAAAATTTATGGCCATCTTGAGAGTGTCATTATCAGAAAGCTTTTTTAGAAAGGAAGACCCTAGATTAAAAACCAACTCCCTATTAGATTTTCCCAGCACCTTATTAAAGTGATTCCACACAATGCTTCTAATTCCAACAGGGTTCATCACCTTCTTACCATCTATTGGATATATTTGAGATGTCATGTCTAATATGTTTCATGTTTAGTTTTCAGATCTTAACTAACAGGAAATATCAGTTCTTACTGGAATCAAGACTTATTGGAAGTCAGGACTTAAGGATATCAGGACTTAGATTATCAGAAGATAATATCATAAGATGGATATCAGAACTTAAGTACTGGAGGACTAACAGTTAAGGAAGGAAGCTGATTTACAGGAAAGAAGATCGAGACTAATACAAGAAGAAGATATGCATTGAAAGAGTTAGAGGACTAGAAGAATTACATAAGATATCTGATTGATATATTTTAGGAGACAGAATTATATTCCATATCAATTAGAAGTTATCTTGAAACTGTGTGTCTATATAAACACAGGCATAGGTTTACTCTATAAGAGTTACGATCATCGAGAAGATCATACAATTGTAACCTAGCAGCTCTCGTGATATTTGTTCATCACTGAGAGAGGACAGTTCCATTGTAACAGAGTTTATTATATCGAATACATCTGTTTTCTGTTACTTGTGCTTTAAATCGATTTGATTGTATTCTACACTGTATTCAACCCCCTTCTACAGTGTTGTGTGACCTTTCAAGTGGTATCAGAGCCTATTTGTTAACACACATACAGTAAAGATCCAAAACAATCATGTCTGAAGAAGCAGAAAATCCAACCAAGCCCGCCAAAACTGAAGAAACTCCAAAGACTCAAACCCACAGTTGATATGAGACTATCAGGGTTCCCATGCTGAGACCTTCTGAGTATCCCATATGGAAAGTGAAGATGGCTATGTTTCTGGAAGCTACAGATCCAGAATACCTTGACAGAATTTATGATGGACCGCATAAGCCAACCAAGCTCTCTATTGTAGTTGCAGATCAGCCAGCAAAGACCATACCAAAGGAGAAAAGTGAATACACAACTGAATATATCTCATCTATTGCCAAGGATGCAAATGTAAGGCATTTACTGCATAGTGTCATTGATAATGTCATGTCAAATAGGGTAATTCAATGCAAGACTACAAAGGAGATATGAGATGCTTTGGAGACAAGGTGTCAGGGAACTGATGTAATCAAGAAAAACAGGAGGACTATACTCACTCAAGAGTATAAGCACTTTGACTCAAAAAGTGATGAGTCGTTAACTGACTTATATGACAGGTTTGTCAAACTCTTGAATGATCTGTCACTGGTGGACAAGGAATATGACATTGAAGATTCAAATCTAAAATTCCTTTTAGCTCTTCCTGAAAGTTGGGATTTGAAAGCTACTATTATAAGAGATAACTATACTCTTGATGAAACTACTCTTGATGAAATTTATGGAATGCTCAAAACTTATGAAATTGAGATGGATCAAAGAAGCAAGAGACATGGGAGAAAGTCAAGGACAGTTGCTCTTAATGCTGAGGAGGAATCCCCCAAAATGGCTGTATCAAAGAAAGGAAAAGGAAAGGCTCTCATCATAAAGTCTGATTCAAAATCATCAAGTTCTGATGATGATGATTCAAAAACTGAAAGTCTACCTGAAGTAGATGCTGATGAAGAGATGATGAAGCTGTGTGCTCTTATGGTGAAGGGTATCATAAAGATAGCCTATAGGAAATTCAGAAGGGGAAAAAAGTTTTCCAGGAAAGGTAGAAGTTCTGATAAGAAGGGCTTCAGAAAATATGAAGTCAAAGGAGGAAAGTATGACAGATGAGATTACTCAAATGTCAAATGCTATAACTGTGGTGAGAAAGGCCACATATCTCCTGACTGCATGAAAGGAAAGAGTGATAAAGGCAAGGCTCTTGTCACAAAGAAGAAAAGCTGGGCAGACACTTCAGATTCTGAAGATGAGGAGAACTATGCCTTGATGGCAAATGCTGATAGCAGTTCTGATGCTGCTGAGTTAAAGGTACCTCAAACAACTTATGCCTTTCATACTGATGATATTAGTGAGTTGAGATTATATCTTAAAACCATGTTTATTAGCTATAGAGTTCAAACTTTAACATGTGAAAGATTAACTTCTGAAAATCTTGCTTTTAAAAAGATGAATAATTATTTACAAAAGGAGTTAGTTATGTTCCATTAAACTTAGAAGGATAGAGATGATGCTTTCTATGTTAGAGATGAAGTGCTAAAAATGAATAAATCTCTAAAAACTGAGTTGGAAAAGGAGAGAGAGATTATCAGGACTTGGACTAACTCTGGTAGAACAACTCAGGATATACTAAGTAATGGGAACTGGAAAAAGGGCTTAGGTTATGGAGATGAGAAAAGTGAAAAAGGAACTGAACAAGTTAAGCCAATTATTGTTAAACAGACTACTAAGCCAAAGGTAAATCCTGTGAAATTTATAGCTAAAACTGTAAAGTCTGATTCTGAAAAGATGAAAGATATTGAGACAGAAGTGATAGCAGAGTCAACTTCTGACAAATCAGAACAGGATAAACCAACTAAAGTTAACATAGGCTTAATGACGAAGAAGCAGCTTAAACATATGCTGAAAGAGATTACCAGTGTAAACAAGGTAAAGGCAGCTAGGAAAAATAGGAATGGAAAGGAAAGTGTGAATAAAAGCAACAATTATATGCCTTTTCCTAATGCTCCTAGAAAGAAATGCTATAACTGTGGAAACTCTAACCATCTGGCTTCTTTTTGCAGGAAGAATAAGAATATAAAGTCCTTACCTTCTAAGTCAGGAGCTAGGAGTCAGTCTGTTAGGTTTAAGCCACAAAATCCTTGTTTTCATTATGGTAGTACATGGCATTCCATTTATACTTGTAAGGAATATCATAGTTTGTACTATGATTATTATTAGATAAAACCTTCTTTGAAGAAAGTTACTTTAATTCCTTCTAGTGTAAAGTACGATGCAAAGTCTGATCCTGTTAATACTGATAAGAAAAATGTTAGCATAAACTCTGATGTTAAATCCGCTGCAAATGTTAACAAACTTAAAAAGGCCAAAGGATCCAAGCAAGTCTGGGTCCTTAAAACTAACCATTAGTGGTCTTTGTAATTACAGGGCAACAGGAAGAACATCCTAGTTCTAGATAGTGGATATTCAGGACATATGACTGGAAATAAAGCCCTGCTATCAGATTTTGTGGAGAAAGCTGGCCCAGAAGTTTCTTATGGAGATGACAACATTGGAAAAACTCCAGGATATGGCAAGATCAATCTTGGGAATGTCATCATTGAATCAATAGCTCTTGTCTCAGGACTTAAACACAATCTGTTGAGTATAAGTCAAATCTATGATAGAGGTTATCATATGGATTCCTTTGAAGAACACTGTGAAGTTATAACTAATTCTACAGGCAAAGTGGTTCTGAAAGGATACATGCATGGTAACATTTATGAAGCCAGAATTTCAACAAATTTTGATGGTTCTGCAATATGTGTGTTGAGTAGAGCATCAATTGAAGAAAGCTGGAATTGGCACAAGAAACTCTCTCATTTAAATTTCAACAATATAAATGAGCTTGTAAAGAAAGATCTTGTGAGAGGACTGCCAAAAACAATATTTGCTCCTGATGGCCTTTGTGATTCATGTCAGAAGGCAAAACAATGAAAATCTTCTTTCAAGAGCAAAACTGAGTCATCAATTCTTGAGCCTTATCACCTACTGCATGTTGATCTATTTGGTCCAGTCAATGTCATGTCTATTACAAAGAAGAAATATGCCATGATTATAGTGGATGAGTTCACAAGGTACACTTGGGTGTACTTCTTGCAAAAGAAGACTGAAACTGCATCTACCCTAACAAATCATGTCAGACAGCTGGATAAATTGATCAAAGATTCTGTTAAAATTATAAGGAGTGATAATGGCACTGAGTTCAAGAATTCAATCATGGAAGAGTTCTGCAAAGATCATGGAATCAAACAGGAATTTTTTGCACCTGGAACTCCACAGCAAAATGGAGTTGTAGAAAGAAAGAACATGACTCTCATTGAAGCTGCACGAACAATGCTTGATGAAACAAAGCTACCAACCTATTTTTGGGCGAAAGCTGTGCAGACTGCTTGTTTTACACAGAATGCTGTACTTATAAACAAGCTGCTTGTTTTACACAGAATGCTACACTTATAAACAAGCATGGAAAAACACCATATGAGATGGTGAAGAAAAAGAAGCCAAATCTGAAATACTTTCATGTATTTGGTTGTAAGTGTTTTATTCTTAAGACTCATCCTGAGCAGCTGTCAAAATTTGATCTCAAATATGATGAAGGAATTTTTGTTGGATATCCACTTTCCACAAAAGCCTTCAGAGTCTACAATTTAAGAACAAGAGTTGTCATGGAATCTATCAATATCTCTTTTGATGATAAGAAGATTACTGTACTTGAAGATTTCGATGATCATGATCAGATAAGATTTGAGAATGAAGATTTATCTAATTCTGGAAATTCTGATGACTTAAATCCTGATCCTGTAAGTTCTGATGGATTAAGTTCTGATGTCATTGAAACTGTGGTAACAACTCCAAAGGAAAATGCACCTGTCCAGTGAGAGCAAGCTGAAGAACCTACCACATCTCAAGACTCTCAAGAAGCATCAGAACCTGTCACTGGCTCTTCAAGTTCTGATTCATCTAGTTCTGATGAGCCAAATTTTGATAATTCTGGAAGCTCTGATTCTTCAACTCCTGAAAAATCAAATTCAAATTCTGAAGTCTCAGAGAGCATAACTACAGGGGGAGCATCAGAAAATATTGATGGAGACAACATAAATCATGGGGATGATCCAGTTCTAGAGATCAACTTCCATCTGCAAGGAAGTGGACTAAAGCACATAAACCTGATTTAATCATTGGAGATCCTGAAGCAGGTGTCAGAACTAGAACTGCAACTTCAAATGAATATCTCTATCATTCTTTTATATCTCAGATTGAACCAAAGAAAGTGGAAGAAGCTCTTCAAGATGCTGATTGGGTGCAAGCAATGCATGAAGAGTTAAATGAATTTGAAAGAAATAAAGTCTGGACCCTAGTGCTAAGACCAAAGAACAGATCAGTTGTTGGTATAAAATGGGTGTTCAGAAACAAAACTGACAGTGATGGCATAATTACAAGAAATAAAGCAAGACTGGTTGCTAAAGGCTACTCTCAACATGAGGGTATTGATTATGATGAAACATTTGACCAGTTTCTAGATTAGTAGCCATAAGGATCTTTTTGGCTTATGCTGCTCACAAGAATTTAAAGTCTTTCAAATGGATGTGAAAAGTGCTTTTTTCAATGGAGAATTGGATGAAGAGTTATATGTTGAACAACCTCCAGGCTTTGTAGATCCTAAATTTCCCAATCATGTCTACAGGCTTGACAAAGCACTTTATGGCCTTAAGCAAACTCCAAGAGCATGGTATGAGACTTTAGCTCAATTCCTTCTGGAAAGTGGATTTCACAGAGGCACAATTGACAAGACTTTATTCTACCTCAACCATGCAAATGACTTACTTTTGGTACAAATATATGTTGATGATATCATATTTGGTTCTACTAATTCCAAACTGTGTGAGAAGTTTGCAAAGCTAATGCAGTCAAGATATCAAATGAGTATGATGGGAGAACTCGTCTATTTTATGGGCCTTCAAGTCAAGCAAACTGAAGAAGGCACTTTTATCTGTCAATCCAAGTACACCAGAAATTTACTAAAGAAATTTAGAATGCAAGATTGTTCAACTGCATCCACTCCCATGGCCACTGCAACCAAGTTAGATAAGGATACTGGTAAATCAGTAGTTATTACTAACTATAGAGGTATGATTGCCTCCTTACTCTATCTAACTGTAAGTAGACCTGATATCATGTATGCTACCTGTCTTTGTGCAAGATTTCAGGCTGATCCAAGAGAACCTCACTTATTAGTTGTGAAAAGAATTTTCAAGTACCTTAAGGGTACAGCTGATCTAGGATTGTGGTATCCTAGGAAATCAGATTTTAAGCTAATTGGTTACTCAGATGCAGATTTTACGGGATGCAAAATAGACGGGAAAAGCACTAGTGGAAGCTGCCAATTTCTTGGAGGCAGATTGGTTTTTTGGTTTAGCAAGAAACAAAAGTCAATTTCCACATCAACTGCAGAAGCAGAATATATTACTGCAGGAAGCTGTTGTGCACAGATTTTTTGGATGAAGAATCAGTTACTGGATTATGGGTTAGAATTTTCTAAAATCCCTATTTAATGTGATAATCAAAGTGCTATTTCTATGACAGGTAATCCAGTTCAACACTCAATGACAAAGCACATCAGCATTAGGTACCATTTCATAAGGGAACATGTGGATGAAGGTACAGTGGAATTACATTTTGTTCCAACAGATCAACAGCTAGCAGATATCTTCACAAAACCACTATTTGAAGCTACTTTTATAAGATTGGTAAATGAACTTGGAATGGTTTCAGGTTCTTTCTCTAAATCTGCTTAGTTTTTGTTCTCATGCATCATACTTTATGATCAATGTTTACAGATTGTATTATCTATATGTAATATGTGCTTAATTTGAAAATTCATTAAATGCTGATTGTTATCTTATGTGGATTTATATACTCTGATAAGTGTTTTGAATGTTCTGTGGCTATTCAATCCAATGAGGATAACTATGCTAGATGCTGACCTAGTAGTCTTTAACATACTAGAAATCCCATGTTTGAATTAGTTATTTATGTGGAAACTCATTAACACAAGCAGATTCTGATATTGAGCTTAGTCAAGTTTACTTTGTGTATCTTATTACTAAGTCAAAAACTAGATTCTTGTTTCTTATCTGTCAAATTCTGATGTCAGTAAATCTTAAGAATGAACTAAGTGCTGATAAGCCTCACTTATCAAAAGAAAAAAAAGAATAAAAGTCAGGTACTCCTTTGAGATCCAGAGTAAAAATGTGGAAGGGAAGACCCAAGTGCATTGCTGGTATTAAGTAATATGCATTAGAAAAGCAAAAAAAAATTCTTGGTGACTTTTCACACTCTATGATTACTGGAGAAATACTCTGATAACAGCATAAATTCTGATAAGCAGTCGTGACTCACTTACACTGAGAAGCCACTGTAAAAAGGAATTTCAAAAGATGCATAAAATGAGCACAAACAGTTGAGGTGGACTCTTGCATAAATTTGTTCTATAGTAGACATCATGACTGATGACAGATTTTAAGCATTTTTCTGAGTTATGCCTTATTTCTAAGATGTACTGAAGTTGATCAGACTTTAATCTTTATCTGATATTTTGCTGAATGCACACACTTTCACTCCATATGAATGATGAAAATTACTGTGGTGATTAAGTTGTTTTTGACAAACAGTTAAGTGTCATTTGCATAAATTCTGAGGACAAGTTCTGATGGAAGTTCTGATGATTAAACTCTGAAGAAAACAAGTCAGTATTTGTATGAAGAATCACAGAAAAAGATATTCACTTTTTGAGTACAGAAGCCATGTTCTGATGGCTGTTAAAAATCTGATATAAGTTAAGTTCTGATATGAAATCCTGATGGAATCCTTGATGCTTACCTGACATTTTTCTTTACTTGACTTATTTGTGGCAAAATCTGAAATAGTCATATTTAAATCAGAATAAATTTGGGTGAGATAAAAACAGTCATAATCTATATGGGTTAGTGGTTACCTTGTATATCCTGAAAAACTGCATGTGCACGGTAATTATTGCTTATTTTACGTGCCCATTAACTCCTGCTCTAACCGTTTATTGACTGTTCATACGGTGCCAGGTGTAAAGTGTATCCCATGCTTCAAAAATATAACTGTTGAGTGGAGAGAGTATATATATGGGAGTTAAAAGATTTTCTAATCTTTTACTTACTTTTCTATTCTTAATCTCTTTTACTTTCTCTCTTTAATATTCTCTGAAGCATTTTCTTTCAGGACTATCTTATAATTTTTGCATGTAATTGATAAATTTCATGAAATGTACTCATCTGATATATTAATGAAATTTCCTTTAAATTACAAGATTTGGTCTTTGTTTCTCAAATTATGTGACTGTGCATGTTTAATTGAAATTTGTTAATCTTTACTTCATCGATTTTTAACTTTATCCTGTGATGAATGTTTTGATTAAATTTTGTTGATTTGAGGAAAAAATTGAAGCACGAGTTCATGCATCTAAACCTGTGATAATTGAAGCTGAGAATGTTACTTCTCAGAAAGAGAAAACAGCTCAAAGTTCTGATACTTTAAAAAGGAAATCTGTAAATTCTGATGCTGCTGAAGCAACTCCTTCATTGGCAAGGAGATTGAAGAAAATGAAGTCTAGGAGGTATTTGGCTAAGGCTATATCAGAAGATAAAGAAGAAGCTAAGGAAGGGGATCAAGAATCTCTGATCTCACAAGAACCAATTATCATTGAAGCCCTTCCAGCTCAATCCAAAGACACTGCTAATGACACAGTTGTTACCCCTCATGTCTCTCCTATTAAAGCTACAGATGATGCTAAAGAACAAACTGATAATTCTGAAATAGATATTCATAATTTGAATATACCTGAAGTTCTTTATCTGGAAGCTCCATCTATATCAAAGACACCAGCTCTGGAGATAAATTCTGCTGATCATAATTTAGATGATGTTATTCCTGAATCTCCAGTTGCTTCACACACTGTTGAGATATCAGAACAGAATGAGTCTTCCTCAAGTTCTGATGACAGTAATTCTGTTGAGACTCCAGTACCTACTCTGGGCAAGGAAGAATTGGTGAAGAAATTTGTTGAAAAGGAAGCACCTATTACTTGGGAGGATATTCACAGAGGTGTTGAGTGGACCAAGAAGTGGAATGAATCAGATTTTATTCCATGTTCTAAAATTCTGACAGAGCATACTGCAAAAGCTGATGAGTTGTTCACAAATGCTGATTTCAAGACACAACTCAAGATCACAACTCTGTCTACAAAACATTTTTAAGGTCTACATACTTCTACTCATGAAAAGGTTGATACACTCAGGGAACAAGCTGCTAAGTTTAATCAACAGATCAAGCTTGACAAGAACATGTATATCAGACCTATTTCTGAAAAAGTTGCAGCCATTGAGAAAAATCAAGAGAAGCAGCAGGCCCAATTGCTGAGGTTCTAGCTAATCAAGCTTCTCAGAAAGCTCAATTGGATGAAATCCAATCTTCAGTTGAACTTCTTCTTTCTCTCTTACTTCCCGATGATGCCAAAAAGAGGGAGAAGGTAGTTAAGTCCAAATATTCACCTACTCAGGAACTGAAGAAAAAGGATGATAAAGGTGATGACCAGGGAAACTCTGAAAAGAGCAGAGGTCAAAGAAAAGTTCAAGGAAAAACTTCTATACAGAACAAGTCAAATTCTGATGCTGTGAATGCTCAAAGATTGAATTCAAGTGGTGATAAGCAAAGTCTGATGTCAAGTTCTGATATTCTGATTCAGTCAGGATCTGAAGTCTCTCAGAAGTTTTTGCAGACTCTGAAGTTAAAGGGGAAGCAGACTACTGTTTATTACAAAGATCCTAAAATCCAGACACTTAATGAGGAGATAGCAAGAAGATTATTTCTGAAACACAATCCAGGATTAGATTTAGAAACTCTCAAGGAGGAAGAAGCTAGATTTGCTGCTGAGAAGACAAATCCTAAGTCTAAAGCTTCTGATGCAAAGAAACCTCCAAGGCCTAAGGAAAAAGGAATTGTGATCAAGGAAAAGTCAAATTCCGAAACTTCAAAGTTCAAGACTAGATCACAGACTGAGAGTGATCCCAACAAAGGGAAAAGAAAAAATTTATGAACCAACCGTCACTGAACTTGAAAACTTCTCAAGATCTGATGAAACCAGTGTGTAAAATGGTTCAAGTAACTGATGATAATCTTGTTGAAGATGAAACTGGTCAAATTCTGAAAAGAAGAAAGATAAATGAAGATTCTAAAACAACCTTTAACACTGCTCAAGTTGTTGTTCAGAATAAAGGACAGGAAGGTACAGAAGAAACAACAAATTCTGATCAAGCTATCAAGACATCAACTACTGAAAATGCTCAAGTTGATTTGGGTAAAATGAAAATTGCTGATAAGAAGAAGCTGTTATGGAAGAAAGCTACTCCAGTTGAACCAAAATCCAATCTCGTGATTA
This sequence comes from Apium graveolens, assembly GCF_009905375.1. NCBI lineage: Eukaryota > Viridiplantae > Streptophyta > Magnoliopsida > Apiales > Apiaceae > Apium > Apium graveolens. The sequence continues at coordinate 117,805,381 of NC_133652.1, forward strand.
ATCAACTCGCTACATTTGGGTTGAGAGCCAAGCAACCTAGAGATAGAGCTGGATTAGGTTCTGACGAAGAGAAGATTCAAACAGGAGTAGAGGTTACTCTAAGAGATCCTTTCATATTGACAGACAAACCATATGAACAAATCAAACAAAGGCACCTTGACAAGGTGTTGTCTGCTCAAATTGTGATAGATGCTCATGACAAAGAGAATCTAAAAGAGAAATTGGTCTTATTTCTTAATGATGGAAGGACTTATAGATTAGCTGATACTGATGTATTAAAGAAGTCTATCAGAGAACTTTAAAATATTCACTATCTTCTGGAAGTAAAATCTGATGTTACAAGAAGATGGTCAGAATACATTTTGAAGGCTATAAGAGATCTATTCAGAATCTCTGATACAAAGACTTCTCATTACATTCCAATGATTATTGAAGGTGATGGAAGATAAATTCTTATGCTAAAGAATTCTGCTAAGGTGGAAGTTATTCTGAAAGGAAGATGCTTATGTTATAATAAAAACTCTTCATATCCTAAGGTTATCAGACTTAGTAATGGACTTGAAAGAACATCCATTCAAGCTCTCAGAATAGCCATTTATCAAATTGTTGATAGTAAATAAGAAGAACTGATGCAGGTCAAAGCACAGTTAACTGAAGTTCTGAAGAAAGCTGAAGATAATCTGATAAATGATTTTGTTAAGAATCATTATGGATTCAGATTGATTCAGTGATGTTGGTAAAGTTGGATGTTTTGTAAGTTGTAATTAATAGTCTTATTAAACTCTTATTGCATTTGAACTTAAATGTTTTTGACATAATCAAATCTATTAACTTGTATATTCTTGCATAATTTACAAGTTGGGGGAGATTGTTGGATATATTTGAGATGTCATGTCTAATATGTTTCATGTTTAGTTTTCAGATCTTAACTAACAGGAAATATCAGTTCTTACTGGAACCAGGACTTACTGGAAGTCAGGACTTAAGGATATCAGGACTTAGATTATCAGAAGATGGATATCAGAACTTAAGTACTGGAGGACTAATAGTTAAGGAAGGAAGCTGATTTATAGGAAAGAAGATCGAGACTAATACAAGAAGAAGATATGCATGGAAAGAGTTAGAGGACTAGAAGAATTATATAAGATATTCGATTGATATATTTTAGGAGACAGAATTATATTACATATCAATTAGAAGTTATCTTGTAACTGTGTGTCTATATAAACACAGACATAGATTTACTCTATAAGAGTTACGATCATCGAGAAGATCATACAATTGTAACCTAACAGCTCTCGTGATATTTGTTCATCACTGAGAGATGACAGTTCCATTGTAACAGAGTTTATTATATCGAATACATCTGTTTTCTATTACTTGTACTTTAAATTGATTTGATTGTATTCTACATTGTATTCAACCCCCTTCTACAGTGTTGCGTGACCTAAAACCATCCACTTCCAAACATAAGATTGTGTTGGAGCATTTCCGTTTCTGAATGGCTTTATGAAAAAATGTTGTATTCTTCTCCCCTTTTAGTCGCCAATTCAATCTCACCTTCTGACATAGCATAGAGGATTTGATTTTATAAAGCGAATCAAGATTTTCTCTTATCATGAGCTTAGTGGAGGCATCATAATTTGAATTATCAGCCTCCTCCTATTCATTTCCGCATATACACTCTTTTCAAAAATGTTTCCAAATTTTGAATTATTTCATCACTTCGCATAGTTTTTGAGATTCATAACCTTATTGAATAAAGAAGACCATGTAGCATCAATCCAGGCACCTTCTAATATTTTGATGAGCTCATCATAATCCAACCAACAGTTAAAGAATTTGAATGGCTTTGGACCCCAATCATCCCTAACCTTACTCATTATAATAGGTCTATGATTAGAGTTTCTCTTTCTTAATTCTCTCAAAGACCAAGCCCTCGTGTCAAGACAATCATTCTTCAAGAAGGCTATATTCAATCTACTCTTTTTATTGTTAGGACCAAACCATGTAAAATTTGAGTTCACCAAAGTGACCTCATTCAGAGCATTATTATTTATAAATAAAGAGAAGAGATTGCAATCAACTTCTTTGTATAGGCAATTATCTTTCTCAGATGCATTCCAAACATAACGGAAGTCCCCTATCAGAATGATGAGATGATCCCTAAGATTAGCAATGCAATAGGAGATAATTCTCTATAATAATGACTTTCTCAGGGAATTCTGAGGGGCGTAAATGTTAAAACAAGCAATTTTTGAATTTGATTTCCTGCAAGTACCCAAAATCAGTACCAAGTCCCAGAGAAGAAATATTCTGACATGTCTAACACTTCAGTCTTCCACACTGTAAGAAGTCCACCTGACAAACCTCTGGCAGGTGAATGAAACCAATTTCACATTACTACCCAGGCCCAGTTTTGATATCCAACTATAACTCTAATCTGAACACTTCGTTTCTTGAACACACAAAATTGAGGCCTTGGATTCTCTAACCACTGAAAATATATTAGATCTATTGAGATCCTTAGAGGCACCCCTAACATTCCAGCTCAACAAAATTTGATCAAACATTATAACTAAGAGATTGACAGACATACCATAGAAATTCAGCTAATATTGAGGTTTTCTCTTATTAGCTACAATGACTTTTCTTTATCATGTACCTAAATCAGTCTCATTTGCAACCCAGTATTCAGAATCTCACTCGTTTCATCCTCTCCCACCTTAAGGGCCAATAGTTCTCTCAAGTTTGATTCTAAGATTTTTTTTTCCGCCCTCTCTTGCTAGGAACTTTAAAATAATTGTTCTCTTTATTGCTAGGGAACTTCCTTGGACGCCCCCTATTACTCTTGATCCAGAGAACCTGCAGATTCTGTAGAAGAAAGGAGTCCCAAAATCGTGTCTCCTTCATTATCAAATTCTCCTAGCACCACACCGCTGTTACACCTCATGAACCCAGAGTTAGTTTCCAATTCATTGCCTCTGTACTCTCCTGTATCAACCGTAAAAATCAAATCACTATTTACCCCTCTTGGTAACCAAACAGCTTCATTCTCCATCCCAACATCTAAGTTTCCATTTGTCCTTCCAGCACACACCAAATCAGGGAAGGATTTAGGTGATGCAGGATTGACCAAAGAGCCATAATCAGATTCTTTAACACTACCCTCAATACCATTTACATTCCTATTATGGATGTTACTTTCATTCACCCCTTTGTCTTGAGTATGCAACCTTATTGACTAGATTGATCCTATCAGCCAAACTATTGGGCTCTGCAGTGGGTAAATATTGATGAGATTGATCCTATCAGCCAAACTATTGGTAAAATTTGTACTTATAAATAAAATATAATAATTTTTTTTTAAAAAATTCAAGGGATGATATAATCGATAAATATAATATATTTATATGTTAAAACTGGATCCACATAACACAATCAAATGGATAACGCATTCGGCATGTGCATATTTAATTGTATCATATCAAAATCACATACACAAAAAATTAAAATTATAAATACAAATTTTATATCACCATAGTATTTAATGAAGCGATGATTGTAGTTCAAAATCTATATTTCATGTCGATATTGATATTAAACAATAATATATCTTTGAATATAATCGAAAATGTAATGTGTTACGATTTAAATTTTAAATACAAACATTATTTTTTATTTGAGAAGACATGTTAGCATTTCAACGTCCAGTAGTCTGACTCAAATTCGACACAAAAATGCATTATAACACCAATTTCAATTGTTAAATGTATTTTTACGTAAAAACTTATCTGTATCTCAAATTTAATGATTACATTTCTAGTCAATAATTGTCATATAAAATAAAAACAAATATGAAGAGTACCTCTAACAAATAATAAATTGCAGGAAGATTACGGGATTGCAAAACCCTATGATATACTTTTTACACTAAAATTTGATAATATGTTTTTGACTTCGATGATGATGTTGGCCAAAATTAAGATGAGACATTGATAAAATAACATGTTGAATTTATTGTTAAGTTATAATATTTTTATAAACTTCAACTTACTAGTAACTATATTTTAATTTTTAATTTTTATTTTTTATTAAAATCTCTAATTACTAACATACTTTTTGATATTATTTCAAGCAATTCTATCAAAAGTAAAATTGGTAAAAAATGTATATAACAATGATAACGTACATGATTTAATATTTTTAAAAATATATGACATATAGAATATTATTTTATGAAAACTGTGTTCATCAAATACATAAAATTTAAAAATAAATTATATAACTAATATTTTCTTAATATATATTTCAAAAAATGATTAATTGATTAATATTATAGTTGTGGAGTGAGTAAATACAATAGAAGTAATATAAGATGTCATGTGGCGATGTACTAACAGCATCTCTAATAGAGGTTGTCAAAGCATTGTCAAATCTTATTTGTCAAAAGTTGTTCCCACGACAACTTCCCAAAATGATTAAAATATATGTATAAGTGTAAAAGTAAATATCTATAATACTTCTGTTAACGGAGGAATTTGGTTAACAAAGATTTGAGATTCGCTGCCGGAATCAAGATTTGTTGTTGTGGTCGGTGATCGGATAAATAACCGGAGTGCGTTGATTTGTGCTTAAGAAACGACTGAGATTGCTAGAGTTTATGTTTTCCTTCTTAGAGCTCTTAAACACGTGCCCTCACAATGTATTTACATACCACCTTTTATAGAGGATCAAGCCAGGCGCAGTTCTTGGGGAACAATAAACCTAGATGAACTTGGCTTCTCATTCTGTGGCCCAATAGGAGTTGTCGAACCAACTTCCTATTATAACACGAACATTAATTTTCTTTAGGAGTGCCCGGTGATGTGGCCTATTCACAAAGGTCTAAGGCTTGTTTACGATTTTAGGACTTCACGGACATGGAAACTCCCCGGCCGAAGGATATCCCCATCCGCTACCGCTAATTCCGTTGATTGTAAACGCAGGTATAGCCATGACTTACCGCAAATGTAGCGTATCCTTGCCCCCAATGAGGATAACGTCTAGACTACAGGACAAGTGATCCCAAGCATAAAAGTGCAAAGTACGAGATAACCCCAAAGTCTCCCGTCAAATACAACCAGCCGAATATGGAGACAAAGCTCCCAAAGCACACACTAGATGTTTATGACAGTTCCCCTATGAGGATAATACGTAAGACTACAGAATGATGCCTTCGACATGTTTTTCGGGATGAAGGGCTTCCCGGAATGCCCTTTTCCTTCACGGGGTGCCATGTGAAGGGTTGGAGCCCTCCGGGGACTCCTCTTTCTTCCTTGTACAATTCTTATGCTTTGTTTGCATCCCAGTTTAGTTGTGCAAGCAACCTTCTCGCTAATTCTTCCTTATCAACTTACTTGTGTTGCAGAGCGGCCACCCCGTGCGGCCATATAGCACGGGGAGTTCCCTATAAGGGTTCGGGGACATTTCTCTGGAGCCCAGGTAATTCTTTAATTTTTCACTTCACTCCTTCTCCCTCGACTTGAGATCATCTTTTATAGGCTCCTTATCAATACTTGTTCATCATTTTCATCTTCCACTATAGCGACCGTCGTGGATCGTTGTCGTAGTGGTCGCCGCTCACTTCCTCCACCATGGTCGTCGCAATCCTCCATCATAAAGGTTATCGTAAACCTCCATATACAGCTTCACCGTCGTCTTCGTAATTTCTCACCATCAATAGTCATCATGGGCAACTCCCATATAGGGAGCGCCCTATAAGGTGCGCCCTAGGCTCCGGAGACGCGTTCTCCGGAGTTTGTCTGCCCTCTCCCGCGGCAGTGATCCGACCCATTTTCTTGAAGATCCGATAAAGTACCCATGACGATTTTGTGATATAAAAACTACCCCCGATTTTCTAGTTTGTTAAAAACAAAGTGGAAAACTTCTTCTACTCCCTATGTCCTTCCGTGATTTTATCATCCACAATGTCTTCACTTTATCTTTTTCTAATAAACTCCTTTCCATACGCGTGAATTCTTTCTTCCGTAAAGGAATATTTTAGTTTATAATCTTCATCATAAAAATTTTCTTCCGAGTCCCCATGTTAAATGGTTCTGCAAAATCTCTCAAAAATTTTCGTAAAGATCATTTGTAGACATTTTCCGCAAAATATCTTGCGCAAAATTCCTCTGCAAAATTCCTCTGCAAATTTTTCCGCAAATTTTTTCCACAAATATTTTCCACAAATGTTCTTCATAAATATTTTCCGCAAAATTTTCGTCCTTCCCCCTTCCGAAGGCATACGGGGCGCGCCCTGCCCCCGGAAGTCTATTCCGGGGGTTCAAATTTCAAAAAAATTAAACTTTGATTCCTTTTTATACATCTTCCTCCTTAATTTCATTCTTAGCTCCCATCTTCCAAAATACCCAAGATAAGGGGCATAAACCCATTTCCTCCAAAAATCTCAAGAAGCTTGGATTTGGCTTGTTCTTGGTTCCACCTTTGTTTTAACTTCAACTCACTCATCCTCTATCTTTCAAGGTATTTTCCATGCCTCTATTTCCAATTCCTTTTATGCATGCCACTAGATGTAAGAAATTTGAGCTTCTTGAACTTCCATGTTTATGCCATGTTATGTGTGTATATATGTATGTATAAGTTGTATACATAGCTTGTTGATTCTGGTAGATGCACCAATTTGAATTCCAATTTTGATAGGAGCTTGAATCTTTAAATTTGGGTCATAAAAATTCATACCCACATACACGGGGGCGCGTCCGAGGCATGCCATGGGGGCTCTCGGGTTGTGACCCCTCTTTTTCCCCGTACGGGGCGCGCCCGAGACACGTCAATGCCTCGGCCTCCATACTATGAGGGGCACACCCTGAGCCTTCACGGTCCCGGGTTGCATCCTTAGACTCCCCTTATTTTTTTTAAATGGGGCACACCCAAAGGTTTCAATGTCACTTGGGTCGTCGCCTTCACGGAGTGCGGGGCATTTCAGGGGCTTTGCAGCTCTCGGGTTGCGGCCCTTCACATAATGCGGGAGGCGCCCGAGGCTCCTTAGAACTTCTAATTTGTGTATTTCGTCCTTTTTGTTGGGGTGTATCTTAGCTCCTCCAAAACATACTTTTATTTTTATTTGGTGTTGTGACGCGTCCTAACATTTTTCCTTGTTCTTATCGTAGCTGGACGACGATTCGCCTACGTATTTCCATCCATTCACCGATTTTAACCGCAAGATGGGGCTTTCCACCACTCCACTTCGGTCACCGTCTCCTTTGTCAGCTTCATTCTTATTTCATCTCTCCGAGAATTCGGTAGACGAGATTCGACGAGGAGAGATTTATATGGCTATTGAGCATGAGGCGTCTACTTCCGATGTTTATTCTGGACCACATGCTCCGAGTCGTCTCTCCATTTTGGAAGATTGGTCTGAGGATGACATTTCAGATTTAGAGGCAAATGGCAGGAGGAAAGGCAGGACCGTGGTTTCTGATGAGGAGAGCAAGTCTCTTGTGCGTGAACCTACTGCTCATAATATGTTTAGACATGAGGCGGAGTTCTTTTTTCCGTCGACTACTGAGTACATTATTACTCTTCCGAAGTCTCATATACCTTATCTTCATCCGAAGGTAAAGGAGTGTAAGTTGGACTTGGATTGGACAAATGATCAGGAGGTGAAGCCTACTCTAAACCGATGGATAGTCTTCGGAAGATTCATGATAGATTGGCTTGTGTCAGTATGACATCGTGATCATCAGATACCCAAATTGGATTCGCCTTGGAGCATTATATGATGGAGGGTATATGGGCTCGTCCGTTATCTTTCATGAGATTCCATCTTTTTAACAACGGGGAGAACTTCAGGATACCTCGGATGGTTACTTCCTTGAGTTTGGTTGAGCTTGGTATTGGGGCACCTCTTCATCCTTTCTTCCGCTCTATCTTGGAGTGGTATGACATAACTTCTCTTCAGTTATCTCCCAATAGTTGGAAGTTGGTATTGGCTATTCATGTTGTATGCTCGTCATGACTTTGGTGCTCCTAGTGCGAGGGAAGTTGCTTACTTCTTTAGTCTCCTCCAAGATGTTAAGGGTTTCTACTACTTGGTTGTCCATTCATGCCATGACTTGCTCAAATTCTCCGGAAGGATAAAGAGCAATGACAAAAGGGCTAAGAACATATTCTTCTACTTGTATGATATTGAGAGAGTTCACACGAGTTTTAATGGAGACACTTGTGAGTCTTTTTTATCTTACGCTTTATGTATTTATTGCATTCATGTTCTTGCATCTTTCCTTATTTTGTGACGTTATTCTTCGCTCCTTCAACTAGATGATACAAATGTGAGGAGGTTGAAAGGTGCGGATGCGGAAAGAGCTCGTGCAATACTTCGTCTCCCCGATGCAGATTTTGATGTTGAAGCTCTTGTTATAGAGGATAACTTGAGGATGATTGGAGTGCTCCACCGTGAAGTTGGTTCTGAGTATAGGAAGAGAGGTGATGTGGAGACTATGACGAGCGTTCCTCCTCCCTATGATATGTTCTGGCGCCCCCTACCCTAGGTAATATACCTTCAAAGCATGCCTTAAGTTGTAGTGATAGTAGTTCTCAATTTTCTTTAGCACATTTTTCACATCTTGGAAACCACTTCTTACATGCACTCCTTTATTTGCACATGTATTTCTATACTTGCTCCTTTTACGTCCTTTATACATGTGTCCTCATCTTTTTGTATCATCCTTTATGCCATGCTTCGTCTATATGCATCGTACTAAGTTGTTTCATATTTGACTTTTAGGTATGGCTCCTAAGATACCGAGGTATTTCAGACTCGACTTGACTTTCGAGAGGGAAGTTCCTATAATTCCTGAGGGGAACATTACTGAGCCTCCCTCTAGGTGCGGGGCGCGCCCTAGTCCACCTCCTACAGAGATCGTGTTAGTGTTTGTGCCCTAGATACAACACTATTATGTTTATATTATGAAACATTTGGATTATTAATTATGATTATATGGATTATTTTTTAGTAATTTATTATATCTTTATTTTCTGCGATAAAATGTTAGATTAATAATGTTAGGTCACACACACACTGTAGAGGGGGTGAATACAGTGTATAGTACACTCAAATCAAACTTTAAGATCTTAAGTAACAGAAAACAAACTTTATTGAAACAATAAACTCTGTTACAGTATGGAACTGTTACCTCTCAGTGATGAACAAATATCACGAGAGCTGCTAGGGTTACAATGAATAATCTTTTCTAATAATGATAACACTTATAGTGTAAACCCTATGTCTGTGTTTATATACTACACAGTTACAAGATAATCGCTAATTGATATGGAATATAATTCTGCTTCCTAAAATATATCAATCAGATATCTTTTCTTCCAAGTATTCCATTCTTCACGGAATTCCTTCTTCATGCATATCTCTTCTTATGTTTATCTCGATCTTCTTTCCTTTAATCAGCTACTGTCCTTATCTGATTGTCCTTCAGCACTTAAGTTCTGATATCTATCTTCTGATGATTATCTCCTGATAATATAAGTACTGATATCCTTAAGTCCTGACTTCCAGTATAAGTACTGATCAACAGTTAAGTACTGATTTATCCTGTTCACGTAAGATCTGAAAGCTAAACATAAAACATATTAGCCATGACATTATCAAATATATCTAACAATCTCCCCCAACTTGTAAATTAACAAAATATACAAGTTTAACAGATATTTGATGATGTCAAAAACATTAAGTACAAATGCATGAGAAATAGACTAGATAACTACAACTTACAGTCCTTAAAGTTTTTACCAATTTCAACTTCTGATAACAACTTCAATCTGTATAAATATCAGAATTTAAGCAGTTGTAGATCTTCGACTCGGCTTCTTCATTTTCTGATCTCTCTGATGTCAGGAGTTGTTCTGAGATAGTTCTTCAACAAACATTTCTCAACATATCTTAGTTCATCAATCATTCTTCTTTTAACACCTTTAAGCTCTGCACTATCTTCACCAATTTGAAAGATTACAGCTCTGAGATCATTAATCTTTGCTTTTCTCAACTCCTGATCTAGTCTTATGACATAAGCTTTGTCAGACTCAAGATTGAATTCAAGTCCCTTAATACCAAGATACGTTCTGATCTGTGCAGTATTAGGCTTCATATCAACAATATCACCATTGTGATCTCTGTACTTTGGAACATATCTGCTGTCAGACTTAATAGAATAAAGCCTTTTCTGTCTCTGAATCTGTTCTTTTAAGTAGTTTGCAGCAGTCTCTGTTATTCTGTCATCCACTTGAAGTAAGAAAAGTACATGCTCCAATTCTTCAAAATACTTCAAAGGAATGGCATTTTGTCTTATATGATAAACCCTACCATCTGTCATGAAATAAAACATGATGTATTCTTTCAAGTAGGTATGGTAAACCATCTGTACAGATTCCAGTTGATTCAATCTCTCAGGAGTTGCTCCAATACCTGGTTCACTCAAGGAAGTTGGATCATTGGTAGTGTTGTGTACTCTTCTTTCATCAGCACTTCCCAATCCAGTTTTATCTCTAGCTTCCTTTCCAGTAACTACTCTTGCTTCAAAACCACTTGCAGTAGTCTTCAAAGATTGAGTCCGTTTTGCTTTAGTGAATCCTGGTAGGAGTGTCTTTGATCTATTTTCTGATATCAAGTTAACTTGAGCTCTGTCAGAGGTTACTTGCTTCTTCTGAATATCAGAACTTACAATTTCTTGACTCTGAACAACTTGAGCCATGTCAGAGGTTGTTTTAAGAACTTTTCTTGAAGTCAGAGCAAGATCATCTTTTCCATCAGTAATTTCTTCTTCCTCAGGAGGTACATAAGGCTTGATAGGTTCACCAACCTTTTCTTTACCCTTGGATCTTGGATCTATCTGTGGTTGTGATCTAGCCAAAGTTGCTTCAGTATGTGTCCTTTCTTTGATCATAATGTCTTTAGGTTTTGGAAGTAACTTTTTACCAGAAGCTTCAAATTTAGATGTGACTTTCTCTGATTTAAGTCTGGCTTCTTCTTCCTTTAAACTTTCCAAGTCCATCCCTGGATTTTCTTGAAGAAATAACTGTCTTGACATTTCCTCATCAAGATCTAGAAGTTCATCAGAACTTATCCTTTTACCAGCAGAACTTATTCTTTTCCCAGTATTAGAACTTGTTCTGTGACTAGCTTATCTTGATGTAAACCTTCTACCTTGACTATGACCACTACCCATTCCAGAGTTTCCTTGGTCATCTTTTCCATCATCCTTTCCTTGCAGTGTCTTGTTGGTTGTGCATTTGGACTTAATTACCTTCTCCCCCTTTTTGGCATCAGCAGGTAATAAAAGAGAGATAAGTAGTTCCACTGAGGTCTGGATTTCAGTAAGTTGCGATTGCTGAGAAGCTTGATTTGTCAGAATTTGATCAATCTGAGCTTGTTGTTTCTCTTGATTTTTCTCAATATAAGCAACCCTGTCAATGGTAGGTTGGAAGAACTTTTTCTTATCAATTTTCCAAACTTGTTCCTGTTTGATAAAGTTCTCCTGAATCTTGTGTAGCTCTGCATGAGTATTGGAATGAAGACCTTGTAGATGTTTAGTACTCAATGCAGTGACTCTAAGCTGGGTTTTAAAATCATCAGAATTTAACATTTCATCAGCTTTAGTCAAGTGCTCAGCAAGATGTAAAGCATTTGGAACACATGAAACTGAGTTCCATTCCTTAGTCCACTCCTGACCTGCAGGAGTTTCACTCCAAGGCACTGGTGCATCCCTGATAACAAACTCCTTTACCAGTTCAGACTTAGGAAGAGTCGGTGGAGGAGTATGTCCTGAAGGACCTGCTTCATCAGCATCTACAGTTGTAGCAGCTTCACCAGTATCTCCAACATTTGCAGCATCAGAACTTAAAGAATCAGTATCTTCTGATAAGATAACAGTGTGAGTAGCAATGGAGGCTTCAACATCCTCTAATTGCTGATCTGATACTAAGTTCTGATCAACAGCCATATCCTGATGCTCACCTAAAATCTGATCATCAGCATCTTGATGTAGAGAAGGTGTTGTTGATAACTCTGGAGTTTGAACAGCATCAGTAACAGGTGTTGTGGAAGGATTATTTGCTGTTGGAGCTTCTAAGAAAAGTATTGCAGGCACAACCAGGTTCTGAATATCAATTTCAGCACTTGTGCCTGGATCAACAAGAGACACAGATGGTGAGTTAGCCTTGTCAGATACAGCTTCCTGAGATGGAGTTGATGGAGAAGAAGTGATTGGAGCAAATTTCTTGCCTTGTGAGATCAGAGATTCCTGATCCCCTTCCTTAGCTGCTTCCTCCTCATCATCTGAAACTGGCCTTTGTGCCCTCTGTTTCTTGTACTTCCTTGTTGATTTGGATTCCTTGGGAGAGTCAGGAACTATCATACGTCTAAGCCTCTTGAGAAGCCTAGAACCCCCAATTTCAGAATCCTTCTGAGAAGTTGCTTTCTTAGCTTCAACCACCACAGGTTCTGAAGAAGGAATCTGTTCCTCAGAATCTGATTCATCTCTCAAAGTAAATCTCCTCCTCTTTTGAGGTGTTTGAGGAACAGTCTTTGTTCTCTTTGGCTTAGAGGATGTAGGCTTCACAGTAGGTGCTGAAGAAGAAGGTTGAGCAGTCTGTGAAGTGGAGAGATAGGATTGGAGATAAGTTCTGAGGGTAGGTTGAGTAGAATGAGAGGTAGGTACTTAGGTTGATGGATTTTGGGTGGTGGGAGGTGGTTGGACATCAGAGTAAACAGATCTATAAGTATCAGGATCAGCATTTACCAGGATCTGTTTTACAGACTTAGGAATCTGTAATGGTCTAACCACTTTCTTCTTAGTATCAGCATTTACCAGGTCATTAAAGTATCATTTTGCAACCTTAAAAGGTGGGGTTTGAGTGCTGACTAAATGAGGTTCATCAGTACAGTAAGTGTAAATAAGTTGACAGAATCTAGCAAAATAAACAACATCTCGATCCTTTGTCATCCTATCCCCAATAAAACCAATTATTCCAGTTGCAAAATCAAAATGAGTTTCATGGATAATAGCATACCCTATGTGCTGACTCAGAATTGGGATAACATCAAAATTTGAACATTTGTTCCCAAAGGCTTTGGTGATGCAATCAAAGAAGAAACTCCATTCTCTTCTGATATTAGCCCGTTTCAACTGTCCAAGTTTCGTCAGACTCTTTTCATACCCCAGTTCAGCCATTAACTCCCGAAGGGCTGAGTCCTCTGGAACTGAGAAAGTACAATCCTCTGGAAGATGTAAAGCCCTGCGTACTGTACCAGGAGTGACTATAAAAGATGAATCACCCACTTGGAAGATAATACTAGGAGTTTCACGGTTACCACCATCATCAAAAACTCCAGTCCTCCAGAACCTCAGAACTTGTTGACTTGAAAATAATTCAGGCTGAGTTAAGGCGTACCCAACCTCACTATGTGCAAGAAGATCTTGCACAAAGTGCAATTCAGATGGAGCTTCAGCATGATCAAGAATTACAGCATAGTTGTTTGGAACAAACTTTGCTCCATCAATGATTAAATCCTTTGGTGCCATGTGAAAAAATTAAGAATTAAGTATGCCTGATAGGTGTTTGATATAATGTCTGTATGAAAACAACGGAAAAAGTAAAGTGAAGGAGAGTAAAAGTAAGAAGAGAGATAAAAGATGAAGAAATTAAAAAGATTACAGAAATCTTCTCTCTGCTGTACTTATACAAAAAAATATTACCGTTGGACACCTGTCAGACATGCAGTAATAACGGATAGTTACTAGGTTCGAGAAAACAGGAATGATTACTTACCCAGTTGCCTTGTTTCAAGGAAAAACCGTTCCATTAATCAAGAGAAACAGTTTTAATTCAAAATTTAAACCGTTAGCACTGATTGAATTATTTTTCACTGCAACATTAATATTCTGAAAATAAATCATGTTAAAAATGACCGAGATAATTTCGATGAATAAGTGCTGACAGAGAATCAGAACTTAAATAAAAACAAAATTTAAATGGTCATCAGAATATCAATCAGGATTTATCAACAGAAGATAAAATAACTCAGAGACAAAATCTTGAAGTAAAAACAATTTTCATTAATATATCAAGTCAATACATTTATGAAATGGAAATTACATCAATACAAGATTTTCCCTAAGCTTCTAATCCTAACGTCAACAGCTTTAGTCCTAGCTAAGAAGCCTGACAAAGCTGATGATGAAGAAGAACAGGAAGAAGACGAGATTAAGTCATCTTCCTCTTCCTATCTTCGACGAACAAGATGGCGAGTCGAATGATTCGCTCTTGCTGACGGATAGCTTCCCGCCTTTCCTCCTCCAATCACTCCAGATGGCGATGGTAATCCATATAGAAGAATAGGAGGTGAGTTAGCACCTCCTGTGGGACAGAATCCCAGATCTCCTCAGGAATGGCTGTTACATGCCACTCCTGCTGCCAGTCGGCACAACTTAGCTCCATTGTGAAGGTTTTGTTGTTCAAAAACATGTTGTATCGAACCATTGTGTTTTTGATAGAAGAAGGAGGATAAGTGTGTGAGAAGAATGTGATGGAAAGACTGATGTGAAGTGGTTGCTTATATAGGCAAGAGAATGCCAAGAGACGCAAAGATATTTAACGCTGACAGGTAGAATTAATTCTACCTCGTCTCCCTAGACTTTGAAAAAGAATAACAGTCATTGGAAAGAGGAATCACGGTCTAGACCGCACAAGACACAAGAAACAGTGGACTGTTCAAGGAAAAATACCATTAATCCTAATCATAGTGACTATTACTCTTCCACTTCAACATATTCTAGTTCGAACTGAGACTGTTACCAAATTTTATTCACAGATAAGTCAAGTAAAGGATTAGACTGAGAAATCAGAACTTAGACCTATACCAGAACTTAACAGTCATCAGAACATAATTTCTTCACTCGAAAAAAAAGGAATGCCCATCTTAGTAAATACTCATACAAGTTCTGAGTTATGGACGTCAGAACTTAATCATCAGAACGTGTAACTTAGAACTTGTCCTCAGAATTTTTGCAATAATGACACAATGACTGTTTATCTAAAATAACATAGACCACCACAGAAATTTTCATCATTCAGATGGAGTGATTAGTGTGTGCATTAAGCTAAAAACAGATAAAGAGTAAAGTCTGATTCACTTTAGTACATCTTAGAAATAAGGCATAACTAAAATTTTGCTAAAGATCTGTCATTGTCCTGAAACCTACTGAAGAATGAGTTTATGCTTGAGTCCACCTCAACTGTTTTGTGCTAATTTTATGCATCTTTTGAAATTCTATTTTACAGTGGCTTCTCAGTGTAAGTGAGTCACGACTATTTATCAAAATTTATGCTATTTTCAGAGTATTTCTCCAGTAATCATAGAGTGTGAAAAGTCACCAAGAAAATATTTTGCTTTTCTGATGCATATTTACTTAATACCAGCAATGCACTTGGGTCGTCCCTTCCACATTTTTACTCTAGATCTCAAAGGAGTACCTGATTTTAATCTTTGATCTTTTTGCTTTTTCTTTTGATAAGAGAGGTTTATCAGCACTTAGTACATTCAGCAGTTTTACTAATATCAGAACTTAACAGATGAGTAGCATTATTCTAATTTGTGACTTAGTAATAAGATATACAAAGTAAACTTAACTAAGCTCAGTTATCAGAATTTGCTAGTGTCATAAGATTTCCACTGAAATAATTACTTCTTCCATGGAATCATTTTGTTTATTGAAGACTACTAGGTCAGTATCTAGCACAGTTATCCTCATAGGATTGAATAGGTACTAGAGCATACATATCACTTATCAGAGTTTAGAAACATATATCAGACAACAGTCAGTACTTAAAGACATTTATCAATTAAGCACAGAATACACAATGAGATTAATTCTGTAAATACTGAGCATAAAGTCTGATAACACAGAACAAGTCTAAGCAGATTTAGAGAAAGAACCTGAAACCATTCCAAGTTCATTTACCAATCTTGTAAAAGTAGCTTCACATAATGGTTTTGTGAAGATATTTGCCAACTGTTGATCTGTGGGAACAAAATGCAATTCCACTGTACCTTCATCCACATGTTCCCTGATGAAGTGGTACCTGATGCTGATGTGCTTTGTCATTGAGTGTTGAACTGGATTACCTGTCATAGCAATAGTACTTTGATTATCACAGTAAATAGGGATTTTGAAATATGTTAACCCATAATCCAGTAACTGATTCTTCATCCAAAGAATCTGTGCACAACAGCTTCCTGCAGCAATATACTCTGCTTCTGCAGTTGATGTGGAAATTGACTTTTGTTTCTTGCTGTACCAAGAAACCAATCTGCCTCCAAGAAATTGGCAGCTTCCACTTGTGTTTTTCCTGTCAATTTTGCAACCTGCAAAATCTGCATCTGAGTAACCTATTAGTTTAAAATCTGATTCTCTAGGATACCATAATCCCAGAGCAGCTGTTCCTTTAAGATACTTAAAGATTCTTTTTACAGCTGTTAAGTGAGGTTCTCTTGGATCTGCTTGAAATCTTGCACAAAGACAGGTAGCATATATGATATCAGGTCTACTAGCAGTTAGATAGAGTAGAGAGCCAATCATACCTCTGTAGTCAGTAATATCTACTGATTTACCGGTATCCTTATCCAGTTTTGTTGCAGTGGCCATTGGAGTGGATGCACTTGAACAATCTTGCATTCCAAATTTCTTTAGCAAGTTTCTGGTGTACTTGGTTTGACAAATAAAAGTGCCTTCCTCATTCTGCTTGACTTGAAGGCCCAGAAAATAGCTAAGTTCCCCCATCATACTCATCTGATATCTTGACTGCATTAGTTTGGCAAACTTCTTGCAAAGTTTGTCATTTGTAGATCCAAAAATGATATCATCAACATAAATCTGGACCAGAAGTAAGTCCTTTCCATGGTTGAGGTAGAACAGTGTTTTGTTTATTGTCCCTTTGTTGAATCCACTTTCCAGAAGAAACTGAGCTAAAGTCTCATACCATGCTCTAGGAGCTTGCTTAAGTCCATAAAGTGCTTTGTCAAGTCTGTAGACGTAGTCTGGATGTTTGGTATCTACAAAACCTGGAGGTTGTTCAACATATACCTCTTCCTCCAATTCTCCATTGAGAAAAGCACTTTTCACATCCATTTGAAAGACAGTAAACTTTTTGTGAGCAGCATAAGCCAAAAATATCCTTATGGCTTCTAACCTAGCAACTGGTGCAAATGTTTCATCATAATCAATTCCCTCCTGTTGAGAATATCCTTTTGCAACCAGCCTTGCCTTATTCCTTGTAATTATGCCATCACTGTCAGTTTTGTTTCTGAATACCCACTTTGTACCAACAACAGATCTATTCTTTGGTCTTGGTACTAGGGTCCAGACTTTGTTTCTTTAAAATTCATTCAACTCTTCCTGCATTACTTGCACCCAATCAGCATCTTGAAGAGCTTCTTCCACTTTCTTTGGTTCAGTCTGAGAGAGAAAAGAATTGTAAAGACACTCATTTGAAGTACCTGTTCTAGTTCTGACACCTGCATCAGGATTCCCAATTATCAAATCAGGTGTATGTGATTTTGTCCACTTCCTTGCAGATGGAAGGTTTTCTCTAGAACTGGATGCTCCCCCATGATCCATGCTATCTTCATTTTCATTTTCTGATGCCCCCCCTGAAACTATGCTCTCTTAGTTGGATTCTTCAGTATTTAGATTTTCAGCACTATCAGAACTTGGCTTATTAGAACTTGATGAATCAGAACTTGAAGAGCCAGATGCATGTTCGGATGTTTCTTGAGATGTGGTAGGATCTTGAGTATGCTCCCCCTGCATAGGTACATCTTCCTTTAACGTAGTCACCACAGTTTCAATAACATCAGAGTTTAATCCATCAGAGTTTGCAGTATCAGGACTTAGACTGTCAGGATTTTCAGTATCAGAATATGAGTCTTCATTTTCAAATCTCAGCTGATCATGGTCAATGAAATCTTTAAGACCAGTGATCTTCTTGTCATCAAAAGAGACATTGATAAATTCCATGACCACTTTTGTTCTCAAATTATAGACTCTGAAGGCTTTTGTGGAAAGTGGATATCCAACAAAGATTCCTTCATCAGCTTTTAGATCAAACTTTGATAGCTGTTCAGGATGAGTCTTGAGAACAAAACACTTGCATCCAAATACATGAAAATATTTCAGATTTGGCTTCTTTTTCTTCACCATCTCATATGGTGTTTTTCCATGCTTGTTAATGAGTGTTGCATTTTGATTAAAACAAGCAGTCTGCACAGCTTCAGCCCAGAAATAGGTTGGAAGCTTTGCTTCTTCAAGCATTGTACGTGCAGCTTCAATGAGAGTTCTATTCTTCCTTTTAACAACTCCATTTTGCTGTGGAGTACCAGGAGCAGAAAATTCCTGCTTTATTCTATGGCTTTTGCAGAACTCTTCCATTATCAAATTCTTGAACTCAGTGCCATTATCACTCCTTAAAATTTTCACAGAATCTTTGACCATTTTATCAAGCTGTTTGACATGATCAATCAAGATAGATGCAGTTTCACTTTTTGTGTGCAAGAAATACACCCATGTGTATCTGGTGAACTCATCCACTATGACCAACGCATACTTCTTCTTTGCAATAGACATGACATTTACTGGACCAAATAGATCAATATGTATAAGATGATAAGGCTCAAGAATTGATGAATCAGTCTTGCTCTTGAATGAAGATTTTCTTTATTTGGCTTTCTGACATGAATCACAAAGACCATCAGGAGCAAATACTGTGTTTGGCAATCCTCTCACAAGATCTTTCTTGATCAGTTCATTTATATTGTTGAAATTTAAATAAGAGAGTTTCTTGTGCCAATTCCAGCTTTCTTCAATTGATGCTCTACTTATCAGACAGATTGCAGAACCATCAGTACTTGTTGAAAGCTTAGCTTCATAAATGTTACCACGTCTGTATCCTTTCAGAACAACTTTGCCTTTAGATTTACTCACAACTTCACAGTGTTCTTCAAAGAAATCAACATGATAACCTCTGTCACAGATTTGACTTATACTCAGTAGGTTGTGTTTAAGTCCTGAGACCAGAGCTACTTGTTTAATTATGACATTTCCAAGATTGATATTGCCATATCCCAATGTTTTTCCAATGTTGCCATCTCCATAAGAAACACTTGGGCCAGCTTTCTCCACAAAGTCTGATAGCAGGGCCTTATTTCCAGTCATATGTCCTGAACATCCACTGTCCAGAACTAGAATATTTTTCCTGTTGCCCTGCAATCACAAAGACCACTAATTATTAGTTTTAAGGACCCAGACTTGCTTGGATCCTTTGGCCTTATTAAGTTTGTTAACATTTGCAGCAGATTTAGCATCAGAGTTTATGTTAACATTTTTCTTATCAGAATTTACACTATCAGACTTTGAATCAGAATTTACACTAGAAGGAACAATGGAAACTTTCTTCAAAGAAGGTTTTATTTGATAATAATCATAGTACAAACTATGATATTCCTTACAAGTATAAATGGAATGCCATAAACTACCACAATGAAAACAAGGATTTTGTGGTTTGTATCTAACAGACTGACTCTTAACTCCTAATTTTGAAGGTAAGAAGTTAATATTCTTATTTTTCCTGCAAAAAGAAGCCAGATGGTTAGAACTTCCACAGTTATGACATGTTTTCCTAGGAGCATCAGGAACAGGTTTATAATCATTGCTTTTATTCACACCTTCCATTCCATTCCTATTTTTCCTAGGTGATTTTACCTTGTTTGCATTCTTGACATCTTTCAGCTTATGCTTAAGCTGCTTCTTTGTCATTAAGCCTATGTTTACTTCAGTTGTCTTTTCCTGTTTTAGTTTGTTAGAAGTTAATTCCTCTTTAACTTCTGATTTCTCATTATCAGACTTTACAGTTACAAACTTAACAGGTTTTAACTTTGGCTTTTGCTTAACAACAGGCTTAATTTCTTCAGTTCCTTTATCATTCTTATTCTCTCCATAACCTAAGCCCTCTTTCCAATTTTCACTACTTAGCAAATTTTGAGTTGTTCTGCCAGAGTTAGTCCAAGTCCTGATTATCTCTCTTTCCTTTTCTAACTCAGTTTTTAGAGATTCATTCATTTTTAGCACTTCATCCCTAACATAAAAAGCATCATCTCTATCCTTCTGAGTTTGATGGAATATAACTAACTCTTTTTCTAAGAAATCATTTCTTTTCTTAAAAGCAAGATTTTCAGAAGTTAATCTTTCATATGTTAAGGTTTGATCTCTATAACTAACAAACATGGTTTTAAGATATCTTCTCAACTCATTAATATCATCAGTATGAAAAGCATAAGTAGTCTGAGGTACCTTTGTTTCAGCAGCTTCAGAACTGCTCTCAGCACTTTCTTTATCAGCATTTGCCATCAATGCATAGTTCTCCTCACTTTCAGAGTCTGAGGTGTCTGTCCAGCTTTTCTGCTTTGTGACAAGAGCCTTGCCTCTGTCACCCTTTACCTTCTTGCAGTCAGGAGATATGTGGCCTTTCTCACCACAGTTATAACATTTAACATTGGTGTAATCTCCTCTGTCAGACTTTCCTCCTCTGCCTTCAGATCTTCTGAAATTCTTCTTATCAGAACTTATGCTTTTTCTGGAAAACTTCTTTCCCTTCCTGAACTTCCTGTATGCAATCTTGGTGATTCCTTTCACCATAAGAGCACACAGCTTCATCATCTCCTCATCAGCATCAGTCTCAGGCAAGCTTTCAGAATCTGAGTCATCATCACTCTCAGAACTTGATGACTCAGTATCAGACTTTATGAAAAGAGCTTTACCCTTGTCTTTCTTTGAGGAAGCTGCTTTGGCGAATTCTTCTTCAGCCTTAAGAGCAACTGTCCTTGACTTTCCTCCTTTCCTCTTGCTTCTTTGTTCCATCTCCAGCTCATGAGTCTTGAGCATTCCATAGATTTCGTCAAGAGTTGTTTCATCAAGATTGTAGTTGTCTCTTATTATCGTTGCCTTCAAATCCCAGCATTCAGGAAGAGCTAACAGGAACTTAAGGTTTGAATCTTCAAGATCATACTCTTTATCAACCAATGACAAATCATTCAAAAGTTTGACAAATCTATCATATAAATCATTCAATGACTCATTAGTCTTTGAGTCAAAGTGTTCATACTCTTGAGTGAGTATTGTCTTCCTGTTCTTCTTAATTTTGTCAGTTCCCTGACACCTTGTTTCCAGAACATCCCATATCTCCTTAGCAGTCTTGCAGTTGATTACCTTGTTTGACATTACATTATCAATGGCACTATGCAGTAAGTGTCGTACCTTAGCATCCTTAGCAATTGATGCTATGTCCTCAGCAGTATAATCACTCTTCTCCTTTGGTACGATCATTGCTGCTTCACCTGCAACTGCAACAACGAGTTTGGTTGGTTTGTGAGGACCTTCCTTGATTCTATCCAGGTATTCTGGATCTGTTGCTTCCAGGAACATGGTCATCCTTACCTTCCATATGGGATATTCAGATGGTCTCAGTATGGGGACTCTGATGGTCTCATACCGACTCTGAATTTGTGTCTTTGGTGGTTCCTCAGTTGTGGTAGGCTTAGTTGGAGTTTCTGTGTCCGACATGATTGTGTTTGGATCTTTAACTGTATGTAAGTTAACAGATAGGCTCTGATACCAATTATTAGGTCACACACACACTGTAGAGGGGGTGAATACAGTGTATAGTACACTCAAATCGAACTTTAAGATCTTAAGTAACAGAAAACAAACTTTATTGAAACAATAAACTCTGTTACAGTATGGAACTGTTACCTCTCAGTGATGAACAAATATCACGAGAGCTGCTAGGGTTACAATGAATAATCTTTTCTAATAATGATAACACTTATAGTGTAAACCCTATGTCTGTGTTTATATACTACACAGTTACAAGATAATCGCTAATTAATATGGAATATAATTCTGCTTCCTAAAATATATCAATCAGATATCTTTTCTTCCAAGTATTCCATTCTTCACGGAATTCCTTCTTCATGCATATCTCTTCTTATGTTTATCTCGATCTTCTTTCCTTTAATCAGCTACTGTCCTTATTTGATTGTCCTTCAGCACTTAGTTCTGATATCTATCTTCTGATGATTATCTCCTGATAATATAAGTACTGATATCCTTAAGTCCTGACTTCCAGTATAAGTACTGATCAACAGTTAAGTACTGATTTATCCTGTTCACGTAAGATCTGAAAGCTAAACATAAAACATATTAGCCATGACATTATCAAATATATCTAACAAATAAATGTCCTTGGAATATGATATGTAAATCTATATCTCTAAGTACGTGACTTAGAAATGAGATTATGAGAATAGTATTGATATTCCTAAAGGTCCCTAGTCAAGTATTATTGTTAAGGGACGATAATAAATACATTGAGACTAGTGTGTTTGCTGGCTGATGATCATATCTCATTGATCATAGGTATAGTGATACTAAAGTCGAAAACACAGACACATGTATTAAATACATGGTGCTGGATTGACCCGTTGTGAGATACTACATGTTTATAGTGTCATAAGTTAATCTCACAGTGATAATGAAGTATTGGTCCTTTGACCTGAAATCATTATATTTCTATATGAGAATTAATATACTTTGATACTATTGAAAGTTATCCTTGAGCGGTAATAATAAAAGTAGACATTTGGCACATTATGAATCGTATGAGAAATATGAATGATCTAGATGGGATTTAGCCCTCCTTTATTAAAGGAGTGATATTATTGGCCTCTTGATTGAGTAAGACTATAAAATGCATGGTTGTGCTCAAATACTGATTTGTTTAATAGTTTACTCATTGATCAAGGAAAGAAGGATTAAACGTTAACAGAGGATGACACAATGCATGCCTCGAGTTTGATCTATAATATAAGGCTAAAGGGATTATATTACATTGTACATTATTCACGAAAGGTTTAATTGATCACCGATTTAATTATTATTACTTGGGTAGCAATGATGTATTACTAGATGCCACTCATTATTTATAGTTTAAATATGAGATATTTAAATTATTTCCAACATAATAATAACCTATAGGATCGCACAAAGAAAGCATGGAAGAATAATTAATTCAAATTCGGATTTGAATTAAAAAGGGAAATTTGAATTATTTATTATTAATTAAGTTGGACTTAATTAATGGGATAAATGAATTTCGAATTTGTATATTATTAAATTTAAAATTCAGTTGTTATTTAGTAACTTAGTTAAACTTAATTATTAAATAAATATAATTTCAGATTTTAATAAACTCCAACTTGGATTAGGGTTAGGACTGTTTTTGGCCTCTCTATATAAACATCCTTAAGGCTAAAATTAGGGTTACGTTTTCATTAGAAAAAAAACATAAAATCCTAGCAGCTAAAGGTGAGAGAGAGAGAGAGGGGAAAACAGGTTCGTTCTTGGTGCTAGTACACGCCTCCCCCGTACCAGCTTTTGTGTGGATACCTCTTCGGCGTAGATCGTCAAGGCGGGATACGTGGTGTTCGGTTAAAGTTAGGATCTCCTTTTGACAACCATAATCGTAAAGCTCTTTAAGGTAAAACATCTATTCTCCGTAATTATCCGTTCATTATACATAGATCATGCGGTAGGGATTCGAAAAGTTTTGTTTTTCCGTTACGTTTTATGCTCGAATCCCTAACAGATCGTTCATGCGCTTCCACTCCCTTCGCCGAAGCGTGTTAGAGCTGGTTTGAGGGTTAGTACTTCGAAAAATGTGAGGGCTTCTTCTCTTTCCCAAGTGGAATCTCACTTGGGTCCTTTAGTCACTCCCTTCCTTGGAGATGACGAGCTATCTTCTTGGAGGGACTTAGTACCAGCTGACAGAGACAGTGTCAAAGTTAAAGTCACCACACAAGTATTGTTTCTCTCTTTGGAGGATGCTTCTAAGGCTCTGAGGGGTAGGGCTCATCTGGAGAGCCTTGAGACGGAGCATAGGAGCTTACTTGCTCGTGCCATCACTGCGGATGAGAAGTTGAAGATGGTTTCTGAGGAGACAGATGTTATGATTTCCTGAAAGGTGGAGGAGCTGAGACATTAGAAAGAGATCATCACCGACTTATGCAGTACTTTGGATTTGACACTCGCTGAGAAGTGTAAGTTTTAGACTCATGTGGATCATCTTCAAGAGGATCAGCTCCATGGTTGGCTGGAGGAGAGGAGCAAGATTCATGACCAGTGGATCAAGCAGGGATTTTCCATGCTTCTTATTACTTTTTTGGCCAACAATACCGCTTATGAATTTAGATCATTTGATGCAGAGACATTATATTATGTTGACAACTTCAGAAGGGACAATGTTCAGGTGATTTTTGACAGAAGGGTTGCCTTAGAATTCAATCACCGCCATGTTCAGGCTTCGGGTTTGCCCATCGCAGCAGTAGGCATGGTAGGATTTATGGATGACGTGACCGATGTTGGTGCTCCTCTAGATAGTGATGCTCCTACAAATGATGTTATGTTTGCGGGTGATGTTCATCATCCCGTGACTTCTCCTTACGCTGACTATCTCATGTCCACCCCCAAGAGTAGGGTTGTGCCTGCTAGGCCTTCCATTTCTATGGAGGTGCACCTTTTAGGCCCTTTACATCTTGTATTATATATCATATATCTTTTGCTACTTTGTGACTGCTTCTATGACCTTATTCGAGATGCGGGCCTCTGTAAAAACCCTGCAGTTTGTACGCTTATTCCTTTATCGCACTTTCATACTTATACTTTATATTGTGTAACTTATTGCATGTTATCTATTTGTTTTTGCCTTATAGTATTTCCATCTTGCAAAAACAATAACCAAAGGATAAGTAATTATAATAAAGCAATTCTGAAATTCCTCCCCTTGGGGGAATCTTTCCCTGGGCATGCTGTAAGGAAGTATGGCTCCTTCTGGGGGCCTTACTTCTTCTGGTGTGTCCGGGAGCTGTTCTTGATGCTCTTGAGAAACATATCAAAGTAATAGATGAACTTTCATATCTAATAACTTGATTTAACAATCGTCCCCTCAGAGGAAGTCCTCCTAGGGTGCGTCCTATGAAGTGTAGCACTTCGTCAGGGAACTTTGCATCTTCTTCGCATCTACTAGCTTGGAAACAATCTGTTAGGAATATATGTATTAGTTTGATGATAAGTTAAACAAAACACTTAAGTAGAAATCTAGTGTTTGTAGCCTCAACGGATAAGACCACTTTGGCTATCCGTTGATGGAGTAGCTTTACTTAGAAATAAGTTTAGTATTATAGCATATTTCAGTCTTTGTATTTAAGTTATAATTCTTAGAAGTTGTGGGAAATTATAAGTCATGTTGACTACTAGTAGATATGCAAATAGGAGGGCTAATTGTAAATATTTCATGCCTTGTAATTTTGTGTAAATGAAGTAGTATCAACTGATAGATTAAAGGCCTTCAACGGATGGAAAACAAAGCTTCAACGGATATCTCTAAAGCTTCAACGGATAACATCCATCAACAGATGAGTGCATCAATGGATAAAGCTTCAACTGTTAAAGCATCAACGGATGTCACTAAAGCATCAACGGATAAAGCCATCAACGGATGAAAACTTCAACAGATACTCAGTTCCATAGCAGTTGATAGTGACAATTCATAAGCTGACAGAGGCACATGGGTTGACAGAGACAATTGGAATGTGGTAGCCTCTTGGAGGAATCAAGAAAAAGCAGCTTTTCCATTCTGGTGCAAACAAGGAAGTATTCAAAGATTCACAGATTATCTTAGATTGCATTGGATAGAGAAATGAAGAAAAAACATGTGAAGAACTATTTTATAATTGTATTTTATCTTTGTCTTCACTTGTAAACTTGGTGATATATAAACCAAGTTGCAGCTAGTAATTAGATGTGAATTTTCCAGAGCTGTTTAGAAAAATATAGAGAGAAAATCATCTAGTTTGTACTAGGAAGCAGCTGTGAACAATTCTTTGTATCACAGATTTTCTGAAATACACATCTCTGGTGGAACAACAAATCCACCAGAAAAGTTTTTAAAGCCTTTGTGTTCTTTACATTTGTGTCTTGAATATACATATGTCTGCACCTGCTCAAAGCAATTCACACACATCTGTTCATCATACACTTAGCTTTTGAAACTGCTCAAAACTTAAAAAAGTTTTGAGATTTACATTCAACCCCCCTTCTGTAAATCTCATTGTTAGTTCCTTTGGAATAACAATTGGTATCAGAGCAAGCTCTTGACATACAAAGAGTTTAAAGATCTATTCTACTAACATCATGAGTAAGAAGGATATTGGAGTGAAGATTCTAATCCTTGAAAGAGATAATTATCATCACTGGAAAGTGAAGATGCATCTACATCTTCTCTCTCAAGATGAAAGCTACATCAACTGTATTGAAAATGGTCCTCACATCCCTCAAAAGGTGGCCACAGCTGCAACTGCCATAGTTGTTGTTGGACAGTCTATTCCCAAGCTAAAAGCAGAATGGACTGATGAAGATATTGAAGAGGTTCACAAGGACAAGAAGGCCATGAACCTTCTGTTTAATGGCCTAGACAAAGATATGTTTGATAATGTCATTAACAGCCAAACTGCTAAGGAAATTTGTGATACTGTACAACTTATATGTGAAGGTACTGAACAAGTTAGAGAAAACAAAATGCAGCTTCTAAAAGGACTGTCAACGGATGTGGAATCAACGGATAATGAGAGTCATCCGTTGAAGGAAGAAAAGGAGCATCCGTTGAAGGCTTATCAATTAAAACAGACAAATGATTCTAAAAGGGATAATTTGAAAAATCTCAGTAAGAAGTTTGGTTCAACTTCCAAGAACTTTGTCAAAGAAGAAGCTAGCACATCCAAAGATGCCAGTAAAGTGAGTATAGGACACATGACTTTAGATCAGTTGAAAAATAGGCTTAAGTTGGTTAAGAATAAAAAGGAAACTAAAAGAAAATCTAATAGAAATGGGAAGGTAGGGATTAACAAACACAACAACTACACACCTGATAAGTATGCTCTTAGAAAAAGTTGTGTGCATTGTAGTAGTGTTAATCATTTATCTTCTAACTGCAAATCTGTTAAGAATGCCCCCATGCCTTTAACTCCTTCCATGCCTAACATGTCTATGTCACCACTGCATGCTATGCCTGTTATGTCTCAACAGAATCCACATGCATATTTTGCAAACATGCCATATGTTAATAATCCTTATTTTGCTGCATTTAGTATGCCTCAAATGCCATACAACATGCCTATGTGGAATAATATGTTTGCACAATCTATGCCTTATCAAATTCAACCAAATGTGCTAAATGATTCTGTGACTAACCCTACACTTCAACCAACTACATCTGAGACCAAGGTTGAGTCAAAGTTACCTAAGTCAAAAGGTGCAGGAAATATGAAGTCTAGGAAAAAGACTAACAAGGCTGGACCCAAGGAAACTTGGGTACCAAAATCAATTTGATTTGATTTTGTTGTGTGCAGGGAAAAAGAAGGAATCTATGGTACTTGGACAGTGGTTGTTCAAGGCACATGATAGGAGATTTCACCCTGCTCACAGAGTTGAAGGAGAGAGCTGGCCCTAGCATAACCTTTGGAGATGACAGCAAAGGGTTCACTATGGGATATGGCTTGATTTCAAAGGAAAATTTCATCATTGATGAAGTTGCATTAGTTGATGGTCTCAAACACAATCTATTGAGCATCAGTCAATTATGTGACAAAGGGAATACTGTTTCCTTCAATTTTGAAGCCTGTGTTGTTACCACTAAGAAGGACAACAAAGTGGTTCTAACTGGAGTTAGAAAAGGTAATGTGTACTTGGATGACTTCAACTCTACAGATGCAGAATCAATTACTTGTCTTTTCAGCAAAGCAAGTCAAGATGAAAGTTGGTTATGGCACAAGAAGCTGTCCCATTTGAATTTCAAGACAATAAATGATCTAGTAAAAAAGGACTTAGTTAGAGGAATGCCTCTAGTGGAATTCTCAAGGGATGGACTGTGTGATGCTTGTCAGAAAGGAAAGCAAAAGAAAGCATCATTCAGTAAGAAGCTTGAATCAGCAATTGATGAACCATTACAACTGCTACACATGGATCTTTTTGGACCAGTCAATGTATTGTCAATTTCAAGGAAAAGATATTGCCTAGTGATTGTAGATGATTTCTCAAAGTTTTCATGGACCTATTTTCTTGGATCAAAGGATGAAGCTAGTGAAATCATTATCAATCATATCAAGCAAGTCAACAACCATCCAGATTTCAAAGTAAGGAACATCAGGAGTGATAATGGAACTGAGTTCAGGAATTCTACCTTGAGGTTGTTCTGTGAAGAAAATGGGACCATGCATGAGTTCTCAGCTCCAAGGACTCCACAACAGAATGGTGTGGTGGAAAGGAAGAACAAATCACTAATTGAAGCTACAAGAACAATGCTTGAAGAGTTAAAACTCCCAACATATTTTTGGGCTGAGGCTGTTAACTGTGCATGTTACACTCAGAATATTTCTCTAATCAATCAGGAAAAAAGCATGACTCCCTATCAATTGTTCAAGAGAAGAAAACCAACCTTAAACTTCCTTCATGTCTTTGGTTACAAATGCTACATTCTAAGGAACCAACCTGATCACAAAGGCAAGTTTGATGCAAAGGCTGATGAAGGGATAGTTGGTGGTTATTCTGCTGGAAAATCATATAAGGTCTACAATCTAAGAACCAACATTGTTATGGAATCTGTGCATGTTGTGTTTGATGATAAAAAGATTGATGGACTAACAGATGAGGGACATCATGAAGGACTCAAATATGACAATATTGAGATATATTGTGATGATAGTGAAGATGAGAATGATGAATAAGACACTTCAAAAAGGATTCAAAATTTGCCTTTGGATAATGCACAAAATGCTGCATCAGTTGAAAGTCATAACTCAGCATCCGTTGACAAAAGTAATGCAGCATCCGTTGAAAGACAAAGTGCATCATCCGTTGAAGTACATAATGGAGAATCCGTTGATCATAGTTCATCAACGGATAATCAAATTACATCATCAGTTGATAGAACTCCCAGTTTCTTGCAAAGGACCAACAACTCAGGGGGAGTTTCAACTAATCAACACTCTATCTCGCATCATGATAACACTGAGGCCACCTCATCTAGAGCTAATCTACCACCTCAAAGGAAATGGACCAAGAATCATCCCTTTGAACTAATCATTGGTGATGCAACATCTAAGGTGCAAACTAGAAGGGCTACTCAAGATGAATGTCTATACAGTAGTTTTCTATCACAGGAGGAACCTAAGAGAGTGGAAGAAGCTCTATTGGATCCAGATTGGATTTTAGCTATGCAAGAGAAGCTAAATCAATTTGAGAGGAACAAAGTATGGAAGCTAGTACCCAAACCAAAGAACAAGAGTTCTATTGACACAAAGTGGGTATTCAGAAACAAGATGGATGAAAATGGCATTGTCATAAGGAATAAAGCTAGATTGGTTGCCAAGGGCTACTCTCAACAAGAGGGAATAGATTTTGATGAGACATTTGCTCCTGTTGCAAGACTTGAAGCCATCAGAATTTTTTTAGCCTATGCAGCCCATGGCAATTTCAAAATCTATCAAATGGAAGTCAAGAGTGCATTTCTGAATGGAGAATTGGAGTACGAAGTCTATGTGAGCCAACCTCCAGGGTTTGAAGATCCAAATTTTCCAGACCATGTGTATTATCTAGTTGAAAGCACTCTATGGACTAAAGCAAGCATCTAGAGCCTGGTATGAGACTTCGTCAAAATTTCTCCTAGATAATTACTTCACAAGAGGTACTGTTGACAAAACCCTTTTCTTTAGAAATGTTAATGGCTCTACAATACTTGTTCAAATTTATGTAGATGATATTATATTTGGTTCTACAGATGATAAACTTTGTAAAAAGTTTGCTAAGTTAATGCAAAGTAAATGTGAAATGAGCATGATGGGAGAGCTAACTTATTTTCTTGGTTTACAAGTTAAACAAGTTAGTGGTGGAATTTTCATTAGCCAAACTAAATATATTTATGATCTTTTAAAGAAGTTTGACTTAATGGAATGTTCATCTGCAAAAACTCCCATGGCCACTGCCACTAAGCTTGAATTAAATAAGGCTGAAAAGTCTGTGGACATTACAAGCTATAGAGGCATGGTTGGTTCACTTCTATATTTAACTGCTAGTAGACCTGACATAATGGTTTCTACATGTCTTTGTGCTAGATTTCAAGCTGATCCTAGAGAATCTCACTTAGTTGCTATTAAAAGAATTTTCAGATATCTCAAAGGGACTCCAAATCTAGGAATTTGGTACCCTAGAGAGTCTGGTTTTGATCTAATTGGCTACTCAGATGCAGATTATGCAGGTTGCAAAATAGACAGGAAAAGTACAACTGGCACCTGTCAATTTCTAGGGAATAAGCTTGTTTCATGGTTCAGCAAGAAGCAAAATTCTGTTTCTACATCAACAGCTGAGGCTGAGTACATTGCTGCTGGTAGTTGTTGTGCACAGATATTATGGATGAGGAATCGACTATTTGACTATGGGATAAGTGTTGACAAAATTCAAATATTCTGTGACAACACAAGTGCCATTGCCATTACTGAAAATCCAGTACAGCATTCAAGAACCAAGCACATTGACATCAAGTACCACTTCATAAGGGAACATGTGATGAATGGTACAGTGGAACTTCATTTTGTTCCAAGTGAAAAACAAATTGCAGACATATTTACCAAGCCACTTGATGAATCAACATTCACAAGATTGGTAAGTGAGCTAGGTATGCTTAATTATTCCTAAATTCATGTCCTTATTGTAATTTGTTTTGTAGCCTGAAATGAATTTGTTGTAAGAACAAAGTTGGCTTTAAGTAAAGTTTATTCTATCAATGGATATTCCCTATCCGTTGAAAGTCAAAATTGTTCTATCAACGGATGTCCATTATCCGTTGAAAGACAAATACATTTCTGGTAATTTTATCCTTCAACGGATAAAACAGTGTTAATCTTCAACGGATAACTGTTTACCTCATCCGTTGAAGTGTCACATCAGTCATTTTGAGTGAGTCACAACCGTTGATTCTATTTTCTTAACCGTTGATACACATATATATACAGTTGTATGTATTTGTATTAAAGGCAGTTTTTAGAATACATACAGTTTTTCTTTTATTCTCAAACGGCTGTAATTCACTTAAAAATATTGTTTAATCATTCTCTTTATGTTTTAATTTGAGAAAGTATAAAAGCCCCTTTGAATTCTTATTTTCACTTTACGCTTTCTTGCAATTTTCAAAAGCTTTTACTCTCTTTCTCTCCCAAAACTCTCAACTTTTCTCTGCAACTTCTACCCACAACAATGGAACCAGTAGTAAAGATAATGTCCCAATCTGGGTTTGTCTATGAGAAAAACAATTTCGTAGCTTTGGTGGAAAAGAATGAAGCCCACTCAGATTATCACAAGATGATAGACTTCATCAAAAACTGCAAACTGAGTTATGCAATGCTGGAAGCCCCAATGATTTACTGTAAGGTAGTTGAGGAAATTTGGACAACTGCTGAGTTCAACCCCACTAATATGACCATCTGTTTCTCTCTCAAAGGTAAGGATTACTTTATTAACTGTGATGATATACAGTCCTATTTTAAATTACCTGAAAACAATGCCATGATACCACACACTGATAATGATGTATCTAGCATGTTAGATTCCATAGGCTATTCCCTTGATTCTACTAGTTTAGGCAATATTAAGAGAAAAGGCCTTAGGAAAGAATGGAGTTTTCTCGGTGATGCCTTTATCAAGGTTTTCTCTGGGAAAATTAGTAATTTTGATGCAATAACTTCATCTCTTGTTAATATGCTCTATATACTGGTTTCTGATAGGTACTATAATTTTAGCAATTATGTTATGCTAGAATTGGGTACTAGGTTAGGTAACAAGGCTAATAGACCTCATAACATCTACTATGCTAGATTCTTTATGTTATTGGCTAACCATGTTGCTGAAGGTTTGGTCATAAATAATGAGAGTAATAAACTCAAATGATGGGCACAAGAGAAGAGGGTCTTTGCAGACCTTTTAAGGATTAACCTCAACAGTAAGGTGCCATTGGTATACTTACCAATCATGGATGCACCTCAGGTAAGTGAGGTAAATACTTCTTCAACTCCTACTACTTCCAACCCCATCATTTCTTTGCCTTCAAGTGTGGCCATGAAATCTATGTTAATGCCCCAACAGGTTCCTACCAAGGCCACCAAACCTAAAGTTTCAAAATCCAAGTCAAAGAAAGCCACCTCTGTTGTCTCTCAAAACACAACAGTTGTAACACCTACCATAAACCTTGAGGGGGAGTGAATATGGTGTTAGTGGTGAGGGGAGGGGTGAACATTAAGAAAACCCCCAGAATAAGGTAGGAGAGGTGAGTGGTACCCAAGCTAGCCAAGCCACAGTTTCTTAAAAGACTGTGGTGGTTGAAAAGGATTCAAACTCATCCCTAGTTGCATCCTCCCAAAAGGGTGCAACTATTGAAAATAGTCCCCAACCAGGGACACAGAACAAAAGAGGGAGGGACACTAAAGCCACACACTCACCTGTAAAGCCTTCACAATAAAAAAGATGGTCAAAACCCTAGTTTCAACACAGGGTGCACACACTGCACAAATACAACCACCTGTATCTATGCCTTCTCAAATTCAGCTAGATGTGACTCCAACAAATGTGGAGTCACAGCCCCATTCTCTCAAAATTGACACACACCAACCACCAAATTCTCCATCACCATCTCTGGATGTGAACATGATTTTCATAACAATTCCTGATTCTCCCTCTTTACAACTCAGGGAGGAGCCCCACTCAAATACTGGTGATCATCATCTTTTAGATGATTTGTTAGATCATCATCCAATTCTTTCAGACTTAGTTGAAGAATCTATGTCACCTAAATTAAAATCAATCCACACATATTCAACAATTATGTCACTTTTAATTTCTGCTTCTTTTCCTTCTTCAATGGATATCCCTCATCCGTTGACAAGTGGTTGTTCTTCAATGGATAAGCTTAACAACAATTATCCGTTGATACCATCAGTTTCAACTTCAACGGATATTCCTTATCCGTTGATGGTCTCTACACAAACAACTAAATTAACTCCAAGTGTAGAAGACATGGTTACTGTACAATCACTTCTAGGGTTGAGGGAAGGGAGTGAAAACTTGAGTGAGAGGCTGGGTTGCTCCCAGGCAAAAGGAGAGCTTGAGAGTCTAAATATGCATGCTATTTCTTCCAGCATGGCAAAAGAAAGTAAGAAGAGTACCACCTTAGTAGGTGAAGGTGAGGGTGTGAGGAGTGTGAGCCAGGGGAGCCCTGATGCAAGAAAAAAGAGAAATTGAGAGAAAAGCAGGTACATGAGGTATAAAGGTGGATCCAGCCATTGCTAGTGAGTCAATGATTGTGGATGATGCTGAAAAGGAAAGACAATTTTAGCAACATTACAAAGCTGTAATTGATAACATTTCCTTGGATGCTGACACTTTTACTCATCCCGTGTCAGCCTATCAACTGTTGGCTACTCAGGGCAATGAGGAGGCAGAAAAGACTTTAAACCTAGTACATACTTCAGAATCTCTACAAAGGGATAAAGCTGCTGTCAATATGATGCCTTCTACAGCTGGTGAGCCATCTGAGGAATTTGGAGTAAATTCTAATGATGATGACTATGGTTCTTTTGATGGAAGCATGAACTTAGGGGGAGATGAAGGCCCAAGTTCTGTTCCAGAGTTACCTGAATGGGCATTGACAAAGGAGTCTACACCAGGGCATTTTAATTTATCCTTAGTCAAACAAGTCATGGCTATCCAAAAGGCAATTCAGGAAACTTCAAATGCTGGTACCAAGGCTATTCTTCAATCCCACTTAGATTCTCTACATCTCATGAAGCTACAACAATTAAGACAGAATCTAAGTGTGGATGAACTCAAGAAGGATATAGTTGACTTGAAGTCCTACAATACTGAGAAGCTGAATTAAATCATACCCTTTGGTACCATGCAGGAACTGTTACTGAGACTGAGAAGAGAATCAGATGCTGAAAAGAAGATGGCCAAATTGGAGGAAAGAGTTCAAGCTATTGAAAACTCTATGGTCACCATACTTCACAATCAACAGTCTCAGACTAGTCTTCTAATGCAACTGGATAAAGCACAGGGCTTGACCCCTCTCCTTGATGATAACAAAAAGAGGGAGAATAAAGGGGAAGGGGAAGGGGAGCCATCTACACATATACAAATATCAAAAGTGCTAGTTCCATCCATCACTACTTCTCCAACACTTCAAATCAAAGGAAAGCTTGATGGAATTGATCTAATCCAGCTAGCAGCTGTGACGGCCTCAACCCCGGGGTCAGGAGTTGACGTCACTAAACACAATTACCAAAAATATAAACAACAAAATTATTATTAAAATATACTAACTTGACCTCGAACCAAGATCCGATCCAGGTTCAAGTATAATTCAGGTTCTCATTATTACAAACTTTTTATTCATCATCTAAGACACACTAACTTTATTCAGCAACTCCTCAGACCTCATGGCCTGATACAAACTACCTCAGAGGAGCCGGGTCCAGTAGGGGCGGGAACATAAGTCGGTCTGACTGATCTTCTAGGCATCTGCGAAATATACATAACAGTTTGCAAGGGTGAGCATAATCGCTCAGCAGTACCGAAATATGAATAACAGAATAAAACAGTAATGCAACAATAATAGGAACAGAACTGTAATCATGATATCAATATTATACAACAAAATTAGAGAAAAACTGGATATCGCTAACTAGCATGCTTCATTAAAACAACGTAGCAGTGTGCTGTAAAAACACCAGAGTCCAATTTTAGCATACTAGTCACTCTTATAAAATCACTGTATCAACTACTCGTACCCTTACGGGAAGCACAAAACCCAATCAGATACGTAATGGATATGTGAAGACAGCTGATCAGGCTATTAACACCAGACAGCTCCAACTGCCATCTCATTTATGGCTCCAACTGCCAACTCATTTACTTGTTCCGGAACTCAGAGACTAGCTAGGTCTCTGACCTGCTGGACTAATCAGTTATACGGTGCGCGCAACCGAATTAGCCTCTTACGCTAACTCAATAGGCCTACTCTAACCCCAATGTATCCCATATCTGATCGTTTTAATCCAGTTTTCAAAATCATCACTTTTACCTACCTCTTTTCAAAATTAATTATGCCACAACACATTATTCAAATCCTCTTTCATTTAAATCACGTTTAGAGATAGGTGTTTCCAGAAGTCACTTTTCCCCAAAAACATAATTTTAAACAGCATTTTCAAACATAGGGGATACGTAACTTAAAACATTTCTGTTCCATTACGAAAGTAAAACATTTAGTTATTCACATATACTGAACCATAAAAGAATGGTCAGGGGTACTTGCCTTGCAACGCTTTACAAAACCCTAAGTAGCTTTCACGCTGACTTTAATCTTGGGAAAACTCGCTCGGAATCTACAAATACAGAATACCCTAATCAGTTACACCGACATGCTTGATATCCTCAAATTCTAACAACTCAATCCGATAACCCGACTCGTATCATTATTATACACATAAACCCGTAATCCCATAGTCACGTAGTCGGAAATATTGTTAGGGGTAACACGTATAAATACATATATTTTTGAACATATTTTTAGGAAATTTTAGCAGCATCTTATTTATTTATAAAACTACCCGTCGATTATGATCGACGTCCATAATCACAACAATCCATAATATTACGCCACCATTTATACAACGTACATTCCAACACCAGTCACAATCAATTATTCAAGCCCGAAAATATTTTACGCAATCCTTTTTATTTATTTATAAAATTTAGGACTCAGAACATCGTCATCACCGTCCACCGTCCGCTCGTAAAAGTCATCACGGACGGCGGCAAAATTCCACGGGTACCCGATAAATTCTCAGGTTTCCAACGCGAAACCTCGCCGATTAATTATTAAAAATTTCCCGCACATACGATAATTTATATCACGAAATTACTCAAGTAAAATCCTGCAGAAATTATAAAAATTATGTTATAATATTTCAATTCATAATCTGCAAAGTAATACAGGAACCAAACGAAACCCACGCAGCCACACGCGCGGCCGCACACCACAGAACAAACGGAACAAGACAAGGCAACAGGCTACAAAACCACAGACCCAACCAATACACACACATATAACCACAACTCATGTATATATATGCATATGTCAAGTCAATAAATCGAAACAGAGATAGATGCCGGAAAACCAACCGGAAAGATGGCCGGAAAACAGGCGGCGATCGGAACAGAGTAAAGAGGGAGAAATAGACGGAGAGAGAGAGAGAGAATAACGAGAGGAAGATGGAGAAACAGAGAGATTGTGAGGTCAGGAGAGAGGTGAGAGAGATTTGATTGCAAGAGAGAAAGAACAGGGCTCGTTTTAGGAAATAATAGAGAAGGAAAAAAATGAGGCTTGGACACGTATCAACACAGCACCCCCAAGGCTACTACACGTGTCCCTTGCCCTGATTTTTATAATTATTTGGTTCGTTTCTGGTTAAAATAACGCGTAAGCTGCCCGACGAAATTCACCAAAAATTACAAATTTCACACCAAAACTCTCAAAATATCCGAAAGTTAATAAAATAAATTTTTTGAAATTTTTAAACCAGTTTTGAAATACAACTAATATCCGCATTTAACAATTAAGCGAAACAGCGCGCAGGTAAAATTAATTCCGAAAATTACCAAGGTAATTTTAAAATTCTCAGAATATTACTAACTTAATAAAAATATGGGTTTCATAATTTTTAAAGATTCCCATAATTAAATATGGATTTTAGCATTTAGCACACTCAGAAAATCATTTAAAAATGAATAATTAACGAAATATTGATTTCCCAATTTTATAAAGTCCTAAAAATAATTATTGAAATTATAAAATTAGAAAACCAATTTTAAAGACAACCCAAATATTTATGGAATTAAAATTACAATAAAATCACTTTTACAAGCGAAATAAAATCATATGACTCACCAATAAATCACATAATTCCAATCCCACATATCAACAAATCATAAATAACTAAATAACAATCAGTAACCGCTGCCAAAATCAATACACACCTTTTATTTATTTATTTAAACTTGTATTACACTTCCAAATTTTAGAAATAAAATAAAAATACACGAGTCGTTATAGCAGCAGCTGAGATGAAGGTGAAAGAGCAAATGAGAAGAATTGATGAAAGGATGCAACAAGTGTTTGGCTCTACAACTACAAAATTCTTATCTGTGAAATATAGCACAAAAGTTGAGCCAATCATTATGGAGCACAAGCCAGTAAGGAGGAATAAGGTTGGAGAAACTTCCTTCAGGAACCTGAAGCCCATGGTACTCAAGCCAACCACTAGATTCAACAAAGACTCTACAAAGAACCCTCTAAGCTTTGCTCAACTAAAAGAAGTGGATTTTCCTCTTCCAAAGCCTGATGAAGACAACGTTTTGGGTGATAACATCATAAAGCACAAAGAGACCAAGGATGTAGTAGAAAGAATGAATATGGCTATCATCTATAGAGAGGGAAAGAGTATCTATGTGATGCAAGGACATCCCAAATTCTCAATAGCCAAGAGGGAAGAAACCACGAGGTTAAAGGAAGAAGCTAAAAAGCTAAAGGCTGACAAAAGAGCACAAGCAAAGCTTGAAAAATAGCTAAAGTCAAGTCAAATTGAAGAAAAGAAGAAGATTGAAGACAAGAGTGAAGGAGACAAGACTGAAAGCATAAATATGGATATGGGGAATATGGTTGGTGAGAGTGTGGAGGAAAGAAGTGAGGAAAGAAAGGAATGGCAGAAAGGGAATAGGAAGAAGGCCAATGCAAAAAGGAAGAGTGGAGATGACACTGAGGAAACCCAATCAAAATCTAAACCACTACCTTCTATTCCTGAACCTGTTGTGGTTTATCCCAGTATAAACATCCATGGTGAAACAATCATCCCTAAAGAGGAACCTATTGATTGGGACACCATCAAATTGCCTACCTTCTTAACTACTTCTCCACCACCAAAGAAACTGAAAAGAAAATCCAAATCAACACCTCCTCTAACCTCAAGTAAATTCACTTAGAAACATAAACCTAAGCCTAAGCCACAAGCCTCAAAGGATGATTATGTTCACATTTGTGACATAAAAGAACATACAGATATTGAACTCTTCCTGGATGAGCTGGAGGAAGTAAGGGGAATAAATGTCTATAGACAGCTATCAGAAAGGCTAGTGTTCAAGTATAAAGGAAGTGTGGAAAGGACTTGGCCTCTCCAAAGAATTCCAAGTGAGGGCTATTCTACCTTGATTAGAGTCTACTCAGCTATCAAAAGGGATACTGGCTTTACCAGGACTGCCAAAACTGAGATTCTCAACAAGATTGCCAGCATAAGAAAGAATTACCAAGAGGCAAATTCCTTGCCTAGAACATTACTCATCCCTGAGCATGGAATTATAATTCATAAATCACCTCATTGGTTGATGGAGTTCAGAGACAATAAAGGAGTCAGAAGATTTTTCAGACTTAAAGACCAGCTTAAAATTGCCAGTAATGAAACTCTCAAGGACATGCAATCTAAGTTGGATATCAGTGAAGAAGATGAAGCTGAATTTTACAGACAACTTCAACTCCAAGTAGAGGAAAATGACAGGAGGCTAGGGAAGAAAACAAGGGAATAAAGGAAAAGAAAATGATTTGCTCAGACTAAAGGAGCACCCTTGGAAACACTGTAAATCTTCAATTCTATCTCAGTACATACAATTTTGCAGCACTTTTGAATTTCTACTTGGTTTTAACTCATATATTTGTTAAGTGTTTTGTTATCATCAAGTTAACCCTGAATTTATGCCTACAATTCTAGTAGACATAAATAGGGGGAGATTGTTAGGAATATATGTATTAGGTTGATGATAAGTTAAACAAAACACTTAAGTAAAAATCTAGTGTTTGTAACCTCAACGGATAAGACCATTTTGGCTATCCGTTGATGGAGTAGTTTTACTTAGAAATAATTTTAGTATTGTAGCACATTTCAGTCTCTGTATTTAAGTTATAATTCTTAGAAGTTATGGGAAATTATAAGTCATGTTGACTACTAGTGGATATACAAATAGGAGGGCTAATTGTAAATATTTCATGCCTTGTAATTTTGTATAAATGAAGTAGTATCAACTGATAGATTAAAGGCCTTCACGGATGAGAAATAAAGCTTCAACGGATGTCTCTAAAGCTTCAACGGATAACATCCATCAACGGATGAGTGTATCAACGGATAAAGCTTCAACTGTTAAAGCATCAACGGATGTCACTAAAGCATCAACGGATAAAGCCATCAACGGATGAAAGCTTCAATAGATGCTCAGTTCTATAATAGTTGATAGTGACAATTCATAAGCTGACAGAGGCACATGGGTTGACAGAGACAATTGAAATGTGGTAGTCTCTTGGAGGAATCAAGAAAAAGCAGCATTTCCATTCTGGTGCAAACAAGAAAGTATTCAAAGATTCACAGATTATCTTAGATTGCATAGGATAGAGAAATGAAGAAGAAACATGTGAAGAACTATTTTATAATTGTATTTTATCTTTGTCTTCATTCGTAAACTTGGTGATATATAAACCAAGTTACAGCTAGTAATTAGATGTGAATTTTTTAGAGTTATTTAGAAAAACATAGAGAGAAAATCATCTAGTTTGTACTAGGAAGCAGCTGTGAACAATTCTTTGTATCACAGATTTTCTGAAATACACATCTCTGGTGGAATAACAAATCCACCAGAAAAGTTTTTAAAGCCTTTGTGTTCTTTACATTTGTGTCTTGAATATACATCTGTCTGCACTTGCTCAAAGCAATTCACACACATCTGTTCACCATACACTTAGCTTTTGAAACTGCTCAAAACTTGAAAAAGTTTTGAGATTTACATTCAACCCCCCCTTCTGTAAATCTCATTGTTAGTTCCTTGGGAATAACACAATCCTTTTCATCGATGATTAACATAACTCAAGCTTATCATAATAATAAGAGTTCTTCTCCATATGATAGAAAATTTAAATTAAAAAACTTCAAAAGTTTATTAATACTGCGTTCTAGTGACGCTATTATCAGTTGGTGAATAAAACAAATGATAGTAAACATTCTACGACTAACACTGAGCGAGATAGTACATGTACTACCCCCTATGATAGGAAGAATTTTGTTGCTGCTATTCTACTATTCGGGCTAAGCCCTACTTATATTAACCTCATATATATAAGCGAATAAGGGCCGAAGTCGCGCCTTATATGAGTAATCTCTAATTTTCATTTATAGCTCCAGCATTGAACAATCTGAATGATATACACAAGTTGTGATCAAAATTTTCTTCCATCTCTTCATCTTCTAGTTCTTTCTCTTTAGCTTTAATCTTCCTTTGTTCATCTATTTTTAGAATATTTTCTAATGCTTCATCCTTTACGGCCAAAGTTGTTTCGTCTATTTCGTCTTCACGAGAAACTGGGATGCCCATCGTACCTTCCGCTTGACCAGTCCTTTCTATTGTAACCGACATAAAAAGGTTGAGGTCGAAGTCAAAGCCCTCATGGTCTTCTTGGGGCGCTCCTGGGACTCTTACTACGTCTAGGGCACGCCCAGGGTCTTCTATTGCACCCAGGGTGCGTCCCGTGCTCTCCCGGGGGAAGGTAGTGCATTTTGGATCTTCCAATTCCATCAAGATGTGTTCCGTCTCACTTTGAAGTTTCATGTCCTATGTTAAATTATTATCGAAACCTTCTTTCATTACGAACACATTATGTCCTACTTCCATATCTTCTGTTTTGATACTTCCCTCATTCACTTCTTCCCGGTTGTGTAGTGTGTTCACTCATTTGCTTTGATCAGTGTCTCTTTTCTTCTGAAATCTGATCATGGAATCGTCATAGCATTTCTTATAATCCTCTTGTTGCATCCGTATGCACCCAGTCCCGTAAGGTGTAGGGAACTTTATGCTCAAGTAGTGAACAAAGGTGATTACTCGCATCTCTTTTAAGAAAGGTCGTCCAAGGAGAATATTATATGACGACTCTTGATCTATCACCATGAACTGGATGTCTTGTGTAGCTGATAAATGCTCTTCTTTGATGGTTATTGGAAGGTCAATAGTTCCTTTTACTTTTACGATCTCTCCGCAAAATCCGTAAACATAGCTTTCTTCTTTTTCCATATCTTTATCTCGCAGGCCTAACCTATTGTATGCTTCATAGTAGAGAACATTGACAGAGCTCCCATTATCGTTGAACACTCGGTGGACACTCACAGTTCCGACATTGACTCTTATCATTATTTCATCATAATTTGCTTCTCTCTTTATGGAGGTAGTACTTCCAACCCTTTTTTGTGTTGGTGGAAGAGATTCTCATGTTTCTTTTGTGTGGTCATCGCTGACTTTATGAGTGTTGTCTATATGGTGAGGTACTCCAAAGATAACCTCGACGTGCCTTCTCTTGACATCATCATACTTCTTATTTTATGCGTTTTGAGTACGCCTAGGCGGCTAGGCCTTTCCAATCGAAAGGGAAGATATCTACCGGTTTCCTTGTTTTCTTTATCTTTTCTTTTCTCAAGGATCATGCAAGTGCATACACTAGATCTCTCACCGAGTGTGTGAACATCTTTCACTTTGGCGTTATTAGTTCTTTGTTCAGCTTGTTATCCTCGGCCGCGTCTACACCCTCTCCGAGTTTTCTTGAGTCTCTTTCTGCGACTAATTTCCTTTAGAAGATCTTATTGAGTATCTTCAATCCTTCAATAGTTATTTCCTCGCTCATAATCAGAGCTTCTTTGATCTTATCATAGAAAAGCATTCTTGTCATCGAAGACTCTTTCTCTCTTTTTAGAAAGCA
Organism: Apium graveolens; assembly: GCF_009905375.1. Lineage (NCBI taxonomy): Eukaryota > Viridiplantae > Streptophyta > Magnoliopsida > Apiales > Apiaceae > Apium > Apium graveolens. Next base: position 117,847,501 of record NC_133652.1, read on the forward strand.
TGTTGGTGCGTATATGGAGATCTTCCTTGACATGATCTTCATCTATCTGCGTTTTCACAATCAACATCCTTCGATCTTCATCATCTAATTTCTTACCCAAACGGGCTTTTATGCGAGAAGATGAAGATTCTTCTTTGTTGCTTCTAATTTTTAAGTCACCAGATTGAACCGTCTTGGGTTCGTCGTCAATTAATTTCTCTTTGGAGTGACATCTTCGAGGAGATGATGACTTTCGTCGCCCCTATTCAGACCTAAGTTTTCCTTAAGTGCTTTAAGGAATCTTCCATCCGATGAAGTTGCTCTATTAAACTACCATTGTTGAAGCATGATGGTAGTTTTTTATCCTCATATTGCTTAAAGCATGTGTCATCCTGCCGTTTGGGGCATTCATCATCATGTCGCCTAAAGCGACTGTCAGTTTGTAGTTCAAGGCGTACTCCATCATATCGCTTAAAATGATTGTCGATTTTCCGTTCAAGGCGTTCATCATCATGTCGCTTAAAGTAATCGTTAGTTTGCCGTTTAAGGCGTTCATCATCACGTCGCTTAAAGTGATCGTTAGTTTGATGTTCAAGGTGTTTCCAATCTTCTCGCTTAAAGCGATCATTTCCATGATGTTTGAAGCATACATCTCCAAGTTGCTTAAAGCATCCCTCTCCATGCTGCTTGAAGCATCTATCTCCATGCTGTTTGAAGCATCCATCTCCATGATGATCTTGTGTGTAGTGTCCATCTCCATGCTACTTGAAACTTCCATCTCCATATTGATCTTGCGTGTAGCGTCCATCTCCATGCTGCTTGAAGCGTCCATCTTCAGAGTTGTAGCCATTGTTGCGAGAGTTTTCACCATTGTTAAACATCTTTTCCTCCTAATATTCGATTTGATTCAAGCCCCTCCTTCTAGCACCAATTTGTTAAAGGAGGAATTTGTTTAACAAAGACTTGAGCTTCACAGTCATAATCAAGATCTATTACGGTGGTTGGTGATCGGAAATCACCCGAGTGCGTTAATTTGTGCTTAAGAAATGGCTGATATTTCTAGGGTTTATGTTTGCCTTCTCAGAGCTCTTAAACACGTGTCATCACAATGTGCCTATGTACCTCCTTTTATAGAGGATCAAGCCATACGTAGTTCTTGGGACAAGAAACCTAGATGGACTTGGCTTCTCATTCCGTGGTCCAATAGGAGTTGTCGAACCAACTTCCTATTATAACTCAAACATTGATTTACTTCAGGAGTTCCCAACGATACGGCCAGTCACAAAGGCCCAAGTCTCGAATACGACTTCGGGACTTCACGGACAAGGAAACTCCCCGGCTGAAGGATATCCCCATCCGCTACCGCTACTTTCGTCGATCGTAAATGCATATATAGTCATGACTTATCGCAAATTTCAAACCGCATTCTTGCCCCCGATGAGGATAACCCTCCAGAATACAAGACAAGTGATCCCAATCGTAAAAGTTCAAAGTGCGAAATAACTCCAAAGTCTCCCGTCGAGGACAACCCGCCGAATATGAAGACAGGGCTCCCAAAGCACACACTAGACGTTTACGACCGTTCCCTTATGAGGATAACCCTCAAGACTACAAAACAACACCTTCGACATATTTTCTAGGATGAAGGGCTTCTGGAGGGCCCTTTTCCCTCACGGGGCACGCCCAGTGTAGGGTTGGAGCCCTCTAGAGTGCTCTCCCATGCCTAGGGCATGCCCTAAGATGGAGAGACCCTCTGGAGACTTCTCTTCCTTTCTTGTACGGTTCTTATGCTTTGTTCACTTCCCAGTTTAGTTGTGAAAGCAACCGCCTCGCTAATTCTTCCTTGTCAACTTACTTGTGTCACGGTGCGGCCACCCCGTGCGGCCATATAGCACGAGGCGCACACTATAAGGGTCCGGGTCATTCTTCATTTCTTGATCGCTTCACTGTTCACTCATTTTCCCTTGACTTGAGATCATATTTTATAGGCTCCTTATCAATACTTGTTCATTGTTGTCGTCTTCCGCTATAGCGACCGTGGTGGATCATCGTCGTAGCGGTCGGCGCTCACTTCCTCCACCATGATCGTCACAATCCTCCATCATAAAGGTTATCATAAACCTCCATATACAGCTTCACCAGTCGTCATCGTAACATCTCACCGTTAATAGTCGTTGTAGGCGACTCCCACATAGGGAGCGCCCTATTGGGTGCGCCCTAGACTCCAGAGATGCGTTCTCCGGAGTTCGTCCGTCCTCTTCCGCGACGATAATCCGACCCATTTCCTTAAAGTTCTGATAAAATACCCATGACGATTTTATGGTATAACAACTTCTTTTAATTTAAGTGATATTTAAAATTTAATTTAGAGATCATACAAGTAACTTTTGAAGGTGGCTAAGTATTAAATTAGAATGTTATCAAGTTGATATAAAATTGACTAAAAATATAGCACTAATAAGTAATTGTTATAATAATGATTGTCAAATCTTACTAAGGAAGACTCGCAATACTTACTAAGGAAGACTCACGATACTTATCAAGAAAGACTTAATTTAACATTGGAAGCTTGTCACGAAAATCAAGATTTTGTTAACCTGACTAAGAAAACTTACCTTTTAAGTTTTCTTACTATAGTTGATAAAGCTCTACTATAAATAGAAGCTTTGCCTGGTCATTTGTACTTGAACAATCACATAAGAAGTAATAGTAATACTTTTGAGATCTCTCTATTTCCTTCTCCATTTCTTACTCTATAGTTTATAGTTTATTTATAACACGTTATCAGCACGAGTCTCTGCCAACTGAAGCTTGATTCTCAAAAGAGGTACGACTTATTCTGACTCACGAGTCTCTATCAACTAAAACTATTTCATAAAAGAGGTACGATTTCTTTTACTCATTTTATTCTAATTATTGTTACATATTTATTTATGTTACTAATTGAAAACTATAAAGATGGCTCTGCCGTCAAATAATACTACTATAAAGATGGCGCTGCCGTCAAGTAATAATCAAAAGTTTTCTGGCTGGCCATGTCATCATAACTTTTGTATAAAGTTATTATTTCAACTTGCCTGTTTAAATATTATGTGACATATTATATCTTGTTTAAAATATATTCGGAATGGTAAATCTTGCAAAATTAGAGTTTCTTGCCTTGGATGTATCTGATGATAATTATCTATCTTGGGTAGTCGATGTTGAATTACACCTTAGTGCTAACAGGTTAAAAGACACCATGGAATCGGGAAAAACTCCAAGCGTTGAACAAAATGCCAAGGCTATCATTTTTCTTAGGCATCACATTCATGAAAATTTTAAATCTGAATATTTAACCGTAAAAAACCCACTCACCCTTTGGAATAATCTCAAAGATAGATTTGATCACCAAAAAATTGTTCATCTACCTCATGCCCGATATGACTGGCTTAACATAAGGTTACAAGATTTCAAATCTGTTGCTGAGTATAATTATGCCTTATTCAAAATAAGATAATAAAACAACACATATCTAGTCTAATTCCATGCTGCTTCACTACTCTATTCCAGCATCTTTGAATATGTTCATAATTTCATGGTAATGGTAATGTTTCTTTGTTCTCAAATTCCTGCTTAACAGGCTACCACATTCCTTTTACAAACAACCAACACATGTGACTGTGTTGTCACTGTCAACAACTATTTGAACTTGATCATCCGTCGGGACTATGCTTGTCATCCATCGGGAGCTTTGTTGATCATCCGTCGGGAGTCTTGTAGATCATCCGCCGGGAGTCTATTTGCCACTTAACTCTATTTCACTTATACACAATTATAAGACATCTCATATTTACAATTAATCAACCTATTTTGCATATCAATCTAGTAGTCAACATGAATTACATAACTCTAAGCAATCTACTTGACTAATATATATAGTTTGCAGAAATGTGCTACAGTTCTTATATGTTACATAAGCTACTCACTCGATGGATGTCAATTTGTCATCCATCGGGACTATAAAGTTCATCCGTCAGAACTATATTTGATCATCCATCGAGTGCTACAAAATTCACTAAGTTAAATCTGCTAAGGTGTTTTGTTTAACTTATCATCAAGTTCACAACATATTCCTAACAGTTCCCATTTCCCCACCTCAAAGGTCAAAGATGGGACCACAAAGGAGGATGGGTATATATTTCGGTTTTGATGCACCATCTATTATAATATATCTTAAACCACTAACTGGGGAATTCAAGTTCATCAGCTTCAGACAGATCCATCATTTCTTGCATTTCCAATAGAGTCTCATTGCTAGAGATACTCAATTGGTCATCCAGTCTGAAGAATCTTCTAACCCCCTATCATCCATGAATTCGATCAGCCAATAAGGCCTCAAATGCACTCTTTTCCCAGTGAAAGGAATTGATAGAGTTTTTGGAAGTGCATTTTTGGCTTTATTACTCCTTAGCTCTTCAATATTCTTCAGAACCAATCTCCTTGCAGTCACATTGAATCTAAAGTTCTCTTTGAAAGATGAGTAGATCTTTATTAGTACAGATTGGCTTTCTTCTAGAATCCTGTGAAGAGGCCATGTAATTTCTTTCCCTGCCTTGTACTTAAACACCAATCTTTCAGGAAGATGTATGTGAGCATCAATTACTCTTACTTCTACCAGTTCATCCAAGTAGAGGTTTAAATCTGAAAACTCCCTGATGTCACAGATTTATAACAGATCTTCCTTATTGACTGCATATTTAGATTTGGTTAGGGTCTTGGTTCTGAGAGTTACATGCTTACTTTTCTTGGTAGCTCTTATCTTTGTCTTCTTTGGCTTGTTGAAGATAGGTAAGTTGAACTCAAGAATTGGCAGACTTTCCCCAGTCTAATGGCCCATTCTTGGGAATAATAGGCTCATCATAAAAATTCTTAGTTGGATCCACCTTGAATTCTTCATGTACCACTGAGGGCTTGGATGTCTGAGTTGAAGTTGTAGACTTTTTAGGAATGTAGTCTTCCATTTTCTCATCACTAAAGTCTAATTTTCTTTCAGAATGGAGCTTGTATCTGAATCTTCTTTTTTGTTGTGGTTCCTGTTTCATTTTCTGATCTTGAGGTTCAGCAATCACAGATGGTTGTGCAGAGATCTCAGTTGTAGTCTTCACAGCTTGAAGTTTGGCCAAGATAGCAGCTTGCTCCTTCTTTAGTTTGAGCTTCTTAGCATCTAAGGCAGCCTGCTTCTTTTCTTTCCTGATTCTTTCCTTCTCTTCCTTCTTAGCTTCTACAAACTGAGGGTGTCCAGCCACCACACAGATTTCCTTACCATTTCTGTAGATTTTGGAAATCCTTCTTTTAAGTGCTGAATTAGTTGGATCTTTGTAAAATGCAATTGACCTAGCCAACAGCTTCTTCTCATCTGGCCTAGGTGCCTCAAACACAATATCCACAGGATTTTTATCTGAGAACTTTGAGTAGTTTCTTTTAGGCTTCAAGATTAGATTTGCTTTTGGAGATTTGATGCATAATGTTTGGCCTTTTCCAAGTTTCCCAGACTCATTTCATGCACTGGGAGTTGTTTGACTTGAGAGTGGTGATGAAAAGTTTTGTCTGGCTTCTGTAGCTGACCAAATTTCTCCTGAATAGCTGCATCAATCTTCTTCCATTTTTCATCTAGTTCCTTCTCAACAGCTGCAACATCAAACATTTTTGGATTTGTCTTTGAATCAAGTTTAACAGCTGTTATTTGGATCAGATCAATGTTGTCCAATGCTGGTGGCTTTGATAGAGTAATTTCTAAAACAATTACTTGACTAATCTGAACATTTATAGCATGCTCCCCCTCACTTGTTGGCTCTGCTTGACTGACTTGAATTGTTAATTCTTTCTCCCCCTTTTTGTTATCATCAAGTAGAGTGGAGGTGGAGGTTTGTGCAGCCACCAGCTTTTGCAGTAACTGAGTTTGCTGTGCTTGATGAAGATGAATAGCTATTAGAGAGGCTTCCATTGCAGTCAGCCTTGTATTCAGGGAATCCACTTTAGTGGCAAGATCAGAATTCTTCCTTAACTGTCTTTTAATGTCAAGCATTGTTGCATATGGAATTTTAGCATCCAATCTTTCAAAGACATCTTTCTTTACTTGGTCAATCTCTGTATTGATGAAAGTGACATCTTGGTTATGTTGAAGAACTTGGATTTGATGGAGTTGCAGTAAGTTAAGATGTGCATGTAGAAGCTTCTTGGTGCTAGCATTGGTAGTGGCCTGAAGAGCATTGTGTGTCTGTTGGATGATGTGAAAAAGAGTTGTCTTGAAATGATGCGCATCACATTCTTTAGAGAACACCCAAGAAGGAATGTTTGATCTAGAGCTAGGGCCTGCTTCTCCCCTTATGTCCATGAGCTCTTCACTATCACCATCATCTCCAAAGAAATCTGCAGACTCACCAGTACCATAGTCAACATCATCACCAGCTCTAGGTGGCATGGCTGTGATGACATCCTTAGATCTTTGCATTGACTGAGTAGTATGCCCAAGTTCAGCATATTTTCTGCATTTCCATTGCCCTGTCCAGCCAAAAGTTGATATGCTGGAACAAGATGAGTAAATGCCACAGCATCCAAAGAGATGGAATCTATGACAACTTGATCATGGTGAGATAGTTTCTCTCTGCCTGCATCATTGGCATTCATTGACTCACTAACAATGATGTCCAACCTTATTTCTCCTGTACCTGCATTTCTCTCATGATCTCTCTGTTCTTGCATCAAGGGCTCCCCTTGGCTTCCCACCCTCACACCCTCACCTTCACCATCTAAGGTGAGACTCCTCTCACTCACGTTTTCCAGACCTGAAGAAATGGTCTGCATTGGTTCACTCCTTTTCTCTCCTTTTGCCTGGGAGCAACCCAGCCTCTCACTCAATTCACTCCCTGCCTTCAGTCCTAAGAGTGATTGTACTACTACTAGGTCATCTGCACTTGTGACAATTGTTGGAATTTGAAGTTGTGCAGAGAGTACCGACAGATGAGGAACATCCACCGGGATAGTAGTTTGGCTATCCGACAGATGACTGCTGTTAGGCACATCCGTCGGGATACAATCACTACTCGATAGATGAACAATATCCACCGGGATAGAAGAAATGAATGAGTTTGGAGTGGAGACTATTGTAGACTCTGTGCAGATTGATATAAATTTGGGCACAGATGTCTCAATAGACTCAGAAAGAATTGGCAAGTGAATTTACATATCATCTAAAAGATGATGCACACTTGCTTGGATTTTTGGATTCTCCAATAGAGTTAAAGATGGAGAATTTGGAAGTGATGTATGAATCATGTCTACATCCAGTGAGTGTGTGGGTGAATTTGGTGTTTCAGGTGCTTTAATTGTCAATGATTTTGGCTGTGACTCCACATTTATTGGAGCCACATCAAGCTGACTTTGAGATGGTGCAGTGACTGAGTCTTTAGCTCCAGTTTGCACTGTGTGTGTTCCCTGTGCATCCCCAAGGGTATTAGATCTTTTATTTCTGGCATAAGTCTGTGGTGAAATTGTGTCCCTAACCCTCTTGGCCTGTGCTCCTGGTTGGGAGCTTGTTTCATTAGTAACATCCTTTTGGGAGAATGAAACTAGAATTGAGCTGATTTCCTTATTAACAACCATAACTTATTGGGAAACTATGGTATGGCTAGGCTTGGGTACACTAATCTCACCAGCCTTATCCTTAGGGTTTCTTTGATTTCCACCCTGTCCCTCACCTAACTCACTCTCCTTCACACTCCCCTCTTTGTGTTTGGTAGTTTTTACAACTGATTTCTTTTGAGAGAAACCAGAGGGGGCTTTCTTTGTTTTGGGTTTTGAAGTTGTTGTTTTGGTAGCTTGGGTAGGCATGTGTTGGGTCATTGACACAGATGCCATAGCTACATTGAAGGCAAAGAAATTTGTGAGGTTGGAAGAGTGGAGATAGTGGTGCTTACCTCACTTACCTGAGGGCCCTCCATGATTGGAAAGTAGAAGAGGGGCACCTCTTTGTGGTGACTTACTCTATTGAGATCTGCAATGATTCTCCTTTCTTGAACCCAACAATTTATTTTGTTGGTTGGGTTCTCAACAATAATGTTCTCAATAAGATGGTTAGCAAGCATCATAAAGAATCTAGCATAATAGACACTTTTACCTCTCTTATTAAGTTCCCCTAACTTATAACCTAACTCAAACATGATCAAGTCACTGAAGTTAAAGTACTTATCGATAACTAGCATATAAAGCATGTTAAGCATGGAAATGTTAATAGAATCAAAATTACTCACTTTACCAGAAAATAGCTTAGTTACCATATCACACAGATAGCTCCATTCCTTTCTAAGACCTAGCTTCCTAATCTCACTTAACTTAGAAGTTGAAAGTGCATAGCCCATAGAATTTAGCATGGTAACTAAATTATCATCAGTGTCTGGAACAGTAATAGTGTTATCTGGAATTTTAAAGCATGCTTTGATAATGTCACTATTAATGCAGAACTGCTTACCTTTAAGAGAGAAAGTTATGGTCTTGTCAGAAGATTGGTACACAATAGTTGTCCATATCTCCTCCACAACTTCACAGTGGATTGTGGGTGATTCCAGCATAGTATAACTGAGTTTGCAGCTCTTTACAAAGTCCATCATTTTGTGAAAGTCTCTAGATTGTGGAATCTCTTTGTTCATAAGAGCTACGAAGTTGTTCTTTTCATAGATGAATCCAGACTAGGACATGATTTTGACTACTGGTGCGATTGTTAAGATATGGAAATTTGCAGAGAGAGTATTTGCTTTTGAGAAGAAATGAGTTAGAGCAATTGATTTGAGAATGATAAAAGAATAGAATAAAAATGAATTATGTTTTTATACTATCTCAGAAGTAAACTGTCAAAAATAATAAAGTGAAATAAAGTAACCAATCAAAATAGCCCAAAATAGCTGTTTAAAAATAAATAAACTGTCAAAATTCTGTCAATTATCCATCGTGTTATACTTACAAACTGTAAGTATACCTGCTGGATAATGTTCAGAGTTTTAATGGCTAAGATTGAGACAATTCGACAGATGAGAATAGAACAATTATCCATCGGGTTGTTAAATAATCCAGATAGTAATTGATTTTTATTAATAAATAATATTCCGACGGATGATCAAACTCGATGGATAATGAACATCCGTCGGGATGTAAATTTTGACTTAGCCAAAATTCCATCCAAAATAGAAAAATCAATTAATTTTCTGGCTGCATTATAACTTGCAAAAATATATGAAATAATTCAAGAATAATTAAGCATACCTAACTCACTTACCAACCTTGAAAAGGTGGATTCATCAAGTGGCTTGGTAAAGATATCTGCAAGCTACTTTTCACTCGGAACAAAATGAAGTTCCACAGTACCATTCATCACATGTTCCCTAATGAAGTGGTACTTGATGTCATGTGATTTGTTCTTGAATGTTGTACTGGATTTTCAGTGATGACAATTGTAATTGTGTTACCACAGAAAATGGAAATTCTGTCCACTTGTAGACCATAGTCCAACAATTGGTTTTTTATCCACAAAATCTGTGCACCGCAACTACCAGCAACAATATATTCAGCTTCAGATGTAGAAGTAGAAACTAAATTTTGCTTTTTACTGAACCAGGACATATGTTTGTTCCCTAGAAACTGACAGGTTCCTGTTATACTTTTTCTGTCTATTTTACAACCTGCATAATCTGCATCTGAATAACCAGTTAGATCAAAACCAGAATCTTTAGGGTGCCCAATGCCAAGTTTTGGTGTTCCCTTGAGATATCTGAAAATTCTCTTTATAGCTACTAAGTGAGATTCTCTAGGATCAGCCCGAAACCTAGCACAAAGACAAGTAGCAAATATTATATCTGGCCTACTAGCTGTTAAGTACAGAAGTGAGCCAACCATGCCCCTATAGCTTGAAATATCCACGGACTTTTTAGTAGTATTTAATTCAAGTTTAGTTGTAGTGGCCATGGGAGTTTTTGCAGATGTGCAATCCATTAGATCAAAATTCTTTAAAAGATCATGAATATATTTAGTTTGACTAATGAATATTCCATCACTAACTTGCTTAACTTGTAGACCAAGAAAGTAAGTTAGTTCTCCCATCATGCTCATTTCATACTTACTTTGCATCAATTTGGAAAACTTTTTACAAAGTTTTTCATCTTTAGAGCTAAATATAATATCATCTACATAAATTTGAACAAGTATACTGAAAGGAATATGTCCTAAGTCCAATCAGGTATTAGGATTCAGGAATAACTCTTTATGTAATCTGTTTTGATTTCATTGATATTAATAAAGACTTGTTTTGTTTTTATTATGGGCTTTATCTATTTAAGTGTTTAAATAAGATATACCATAGTTTAGAGTAAAGCTTTTTATGGATTATGATGAGATCATAATAGTGAGACCTAAAAGGATGATAACTCTAAACTTAAATAGTTCATGGTCATAGGATTACTAACTGGTAATTAATAATCCGCAAAGATCGGTACATACTATGCTTGCTTCATTATGAAGGATGTCTGTTCTCATAGACATTTGTGTGGTGACACTATAGCTAGTATGTAGGTGCTTATTATAGAATAAGTTCACTGAACATGACTCGCACAGCTGAACAACTGATGGAGTTCACTCACGTGTCAGCAGTTGTTCACTTAGTGATAGTTGTACAAGTATCCTTAGACTTGAGGTCATCATAGTCATCTTGTGTACACTGAACTATGCTTTGGTTTAGTTCTTAGTCTCCAGGGACAATTATTAGGGCTCTTCTGGGTATAGGAATTTGTACACGAAGATAGTGTATGATCAATAAAGGATCTACCCCTTCCAGTGAAGGAAGCGAATGTTCAAGGCTGATCCACTTATGCTAGTTCAGGAATCTCTGGCCAGAGTGAATGAAATTAGAAAGGAGTTTCTAATTTGCATAGAACTACGCATAGTAAATGGTAAGCAAGTGATTGAATTAGATAGGCTTGACACGAGATCCATGCCTTGTATTTAATCGGGACATTGTAGGGTAGAAGGAGTTTATTGTACGGTAACTATTCACTGACAGGTTCTTGGTATTCTAAGCAGTGAATTCATATTATCTGGATAGTCGCGATATGTTGAGAAGCATCACTCACGATGTAGAATAAATGTGATTAATTAATTAATCATATTTAATAAATTAGAGAATTTATAAATAATGATAAAATAGTTTTATTATTATTTATTTCTACTACCGGCTTAATATTGAACCTACAGGGTCACACCATAAAAAGAGAAAGATTTTATGGTGGAGGAATTAATTAATAATGGCTAATAATTATTTATTTGTGAAATTAATTAATTGGCAAATTTAATAATTGATTAAATGAGATTTAATTGATTATAAATTAATTAAGAAAAGTTCTTAATATTATTAATTAAGGATTTAATTTTTGGAAATTAAATCAAGAGAGAGAATTATTTCTAAAGTGTTTAGAAAAAGGATTAATGATTAAAAGGTGTTTTAATTATTAATGAGAATAATAAATGGGATAATAATAATAATATTTATGGGAAAATTTCAGCTGAAAATTTTGCCTATAAATACACTATTATAGACCCTATTTTATTCTAACCCCAGAAACCCAAAAGTTTTAGAAAACCAAATTCTCTCCACCTCCTCCTAAAAGTCATTTTCTTGGTGGATACCGGTGGAGTGCTTCACACTTGAGGAGCAACTGCTAAGGATCTCTGATCGTTGTCTCCGAATTATTTTTAAAGGTTAGATTCGATCCCTCGAATTTTTATTCACGATTTATATGCTTTTAATTTGGATTTAGTATGTGTAAAAGTGTTTTGCCATGCCCCCGCTGCGTTTAAAATCCAACAATGGTATCAGAGCATAGGTTGTATGCATATAGATCTGTGGTAAAAATTTCAGAATTTTATGTGCTTGTATGAATTAATTATGATTTTTACAAGTTATATCATGGATTAATTTTGTCTGATGAGAAATCGTTTCTCATAATAATTTTGAATGTTGATCTGGGTTCTAAAAGTGTTGTAGATCGTCTGGGTATTTTTTTCATAATTTTAGGATGTATAGATTTTTTATTATGAATTTTTGAAGTTTTTACAATTAAATTCGTAATTAAATAAATCATATATATATATATAAATTGTTTGTATGTATGTATATATCTGTAATCTGCTGTACTCTGCTATTGTTTATGTGCTGCTGTGCACAGAAGAAAGAAGCAAGGAACAGTCAGGTCTGACATGCACGTTTTCCGAGGAAGAAGAATGGCGGCTGCAGAAAAAATAAAAAAAAATAAAAAAAAATAGAGGTGTAACGCATTCCGGGAATGCGTTACACACCTGTGGCGCATTCACGGAATGCGTTACACCCTTTAATGGCGGAAAAGGGGTGTAACGCATCACCGGAATGCGTTACAGGTCTTGTAACGCGTTCCTGTAAGTTACAGCCCGTCTGTTGATTTTAAAATTGATTTTCTGGGAGTTTCGTAACTCCGTTTTAGGCGTGCAATATACCGTTGGATTCGTTTTTCCGAGATGGATCTAATGGAGTGATCAATTTTAGTTTATATAAAAGTTTTGAACTGTTTATATTTCCATGAAGTGTTTTAAAGCTGTTTTTGATCGTTTGAATTGATTTTAAATGCTTCTTGTGATACATAGAGATGTATATTGCTTGTTCTAATGTGCTAGATGATGTAACATGCCTACCTTGATGTTTATTAATGTTGATATATGTGATATATGCTTAGTTTATCATGCGATGATAGATTTAGGTGAACTTAAATGAACATAAGGCGTTTGTTAGACAACCTAGTATAGTGAAATTGTTTCATAACCTTAATAACAATATTATGAATACAATCATGAGATTCTTGTGTTTGTGAAACACGTAATTGAATATGAATTTTCGATATGAGAGAAAGGATGATTCTGTCAACAACAGATTTCTATCTGTAAGAAAGGGTTATTAAGTGACGCCTCTTGACAATGCTCCACCCGATCTGGGAATCATCTGATTATTGATTATTGATTTGAAATATTTAATTTAAAAGGAAGAATTTCTTTATAATATGATTATGATTGTAACTTAATATAATCCCTCTAAAATTAAATAATATCAAGTAGTAATTGGCCAATGACACAACGGGCTTGTGTCGGTCATAGCCTTCCAACATGGTAGAAAGTAGTTCTTATTTTTGAATCATTATCGTTTCGTGCCACAGCCGAGGGCTTTGATTTCGAAATAAGAAATATTTTTCTATTACATAGAGATGTGTACATTGAATAAGAATCTAAAGGTCGTTACGTGCCACAGCCGTGGGCCTTTGGGGACTGATTCAATTGTACGGAATGTTGGGTTAGACTTGACTTAGAATATTGAGTTTGTCGTGCCACAGCCGTGACTCAATTATTCAAGAGGCTAAAGTTTGATTAGGGAATAACATTAGATGTAATTAACAAGAGTTGTCTGCCTATTGAACATTACATGGCGTTTCGTGCCACAGCCGGGGTTGTGTAATGGAATGTAGGATCCCTATTCCCACTAGCATTATGAATGCTTAATTTTTCACGTAGGGGGTTGAATAAATTTAGAAAACTAGTGGGAGCCACTTATGAATAAAGACCCGATTCATATAGTGTTTTGAAATGAAATCGAATATTTGCTAAGTGTTGTTATGTGTTTATCATTTACAGATTTATAATATACATTATGTCTTCTGCACTATCACTCAGGAGCATACTAGATGCTCATAAATTGACTGGTCCTAATTATGCTGACTGGCCTCGAAACTTGAGAATTGTTCTCAGGATTGAGAAGCTGGAATACGTGATTGACTCACCTAAGTCTACTGAACCTGCTAGTGATGCACATAATGATGAACATGTTGTGTATCATAAGTTGATAGATGATGCAAATGTTGCTCAATGCATCATGCTAGCTTCCGTAAACATTGAGCTACAGAAGCAACATGAGCATATGGATGCTCACACTATCCTCGTGCATCTACAAGAGTTGTATGATGTGGTAGGGAGGACAGCTCGATATGAGATATCGAAGGAGCTGTTCGGGTGTAGGATGTCTGAGGGATCATCTGTGAATGACCATGTACTAAAGATGATCAATTTGATTGAACGTCTTGGACAAATTGGTTTTGCCATGGATGGGGAGCTGAGCCAAGACTTGGTCTTGCAATCGTTTCCGAGTTCGTTCTCGCAGTTTGTTGTGAACTTTCACATGAATAAGTTGGATGTCAGCCTGCCCGAACTCCACAACATGTTGAAGACTGCGGAATCGAATTTTTCCCCTAAGAAGAGTTCTGTTCTTCTAATTGGTGAAGGTTCCAATCCTAAGAAAAGGAAGAGGAACTCTTCCAAGAAGAAGAAAGTAGGTGAGAAAACGCCGGTTCAACCAAAAGCTGAAGACCCTGAGAGCAAAATTGTTTGCTTTCACTGTAACAAGGTGGGGCACTGGAAGAGGAACTGCAAGGTTTACCTTGCAGAATTAAAGAAGAAGAAGGGTAGTGAGACTACCGCTTCTGATTCAGGTATGTTCATGATAGAAGTGAATATGTCATTTCTACTTGGGTATTCGATACCGCCTGTGGTTCTCATATCTGCAATTTGTTGCAGGGACCAAGGAGAAGTAGGACTCTTGAGGAAGAGGAGGTGATTCTACTGATGGAAATAGAGCAAGAGTTGCTGCTGAAGATGTAGAATCATTTCATTTACATAGGCCTACGGGCAAGACTATTGTTTGAAATAATTGTTATTTTGTTCCCTCGATTGTGAGGAATATTATTCCCATTTAGACTTGGCTGGATTTTCATTTATTATTGAGAATAATGAATGTTCTATTCTTAGAGATAATATTCTTTATGGACGTGGTGCTTTAAATAATGGTCTGTATGTATGTGACATAATTTATTTCAGATTGAACAAACTAATAAAAGAAAAGGGATGATGAAAATCTCACTTCATAGTGGCACTGCAGTCTCCATTTAGTAGACATGGAGAGAGGGCTGCAAATTTGCTGGGAATGGTACACACATATGTATGTGGACCAATGTCTACGCAAGCCATGGGTGGATTTTCATACTTCATTACTTTCATAGATGATAGATCTGGATTCAGATATGTGTTTGATGAAACACAAGTCTGAGGCCTTTGAAAAGTTCAAAGAATATAAGTATGAAGTGGAGAAACAAACCAAACATAGTATTATAATTCTTCGATTAGATCGAGGTGGTGAATACTTTAATGGAGTGTTTCTAGATTATCTCAAAGTAAATGGTATAGTCTCCCAGTGGACTCCTCCAGATTGGTATCTGAAAGGAGAAATCGAACTTTGTTAGACATAGTTCGGTCCATGATGAGCTATGCAAATCTTCCAGTATTCCTATGGGGTTATGCATTGGAAACCTCAGCATATTTACTGAATAAGGTGCCTTCCAAATCTGTTCCTCAAACTCCGTATGAGATATGGAAAGAAAGGAAACCGAGTCTTAAACACGTTAAGATTTGGGGATGTCCAGCTTATGTCAAGTAAGTTGACCCAGATAAGCTGGAATATCGATCTGTAAAATGTAATTTTATGGGATATCCTAAAGAGACTTTAGGGTATTACTTTTGCACCGATCATCGGGTGTTTGTCTCCAGACATGCTACCTTCTTGGAAAAGGAGTTTATCCTTGAAGGAAACAGTGGGAGCAAAATTGAACTTGATAAAGTTCAAGAAGCACAAACTACTACGGATCAAATGGAAACACCTGTTCTGACTGAACAACCTTTTATGGAACAGCCCATTCGTAGGTCAGGGAGAGTGTCTCGCCAACCTGAGAGGTAATATGGCCTTGTCATTGAGAATGACAATGAGTTTTCAATCATTTGATGATGACGACCCTGTGACCTATAATGAGGCTATGAGTAGTGTTGACTCAGAGAAATGGCATAGTGCCATGAAATCCAGAATGGAATCTATGTATACGGTATACAAAAGATAGATTATAGTAGATGGCCAGGTGGAGACCTATAAGGCCAGGCTTGTGGCAAAAGAATTCAAACAAAGGCAATGGATTGACTTTGATGAAGCCTTTTACCTGTAGCCCTGTTATAATCAGTTCGGATTTTGCTTGCGATTGCTGCTTACTACGACTATGTAATCTAGCATATAGCCATATGGTTTTCTTTCCAAGGGAAATGAAAACCTAGTGTGTAAGCTGCTGCGAACCATATGTGGTTCAAAGCAGGCTTCTCGAAAGATGGAACATTCGTTTTGATGAGACAATCAAAGAGTTTGATTTTATCAAAAACGTAGATGAACCATGCGTCTACAAAAGGGTTAGTGGGAGCGCGATAACATTTCTTATATTGTATTGAATTAGAGTTGACACACATAACAACATAGCAGACCCACTCAGAAAGCTACTTTATGAAAGTCACTTTGATCATCATAATGACAGGATGGGTATTAGATACCAGAGTGATTGGCTTTAGTACAAGTGGGAGATTGAAAGGAATATGTCCTAAGTCCAATCAGGTATTAGGATTTAGGAATAACTCTTTATGTAATATGTTTTGATTTCATTGATATTAATAAAGACTTGTTTTGTTTTTATTACGGGCTTTATCTATTTAAGTGTTTAAATAAGATATACCATAGTTTAGAGTAAAGCTTTTTATGGATTATGATGAGATCATAATAGTGAGACCTAAAAGGATGATAACTCTAAACTTAAATAGTTCCTGGTCATAGGATTACTAACTGATAATTAATAATCCACAAAGATCGGTACATACTATATTTGCTTCATTATGAAGGATGTCTGTTCTCATAGACATTTGTGTGGTGACACTATAGCTAGTATGTAGGTGCTTATTATAGAATAAGTTCACTGAACATGACTCGCACAGCTGAACAATTGATGGAGTTCACTCACGTGTCAGCAGTTGTTCACTTAGTGATAGTTATACAAGTATCCTTAGACTTGAGGTCATCATAGTCATCTTGTGTACACTGAACTATGCTTTGGTTTAGTTCTTAGTCTCCAGGGACAATTATTAGGGCTCTTCTGGGTATAGGAATTTGTACACGAAGATAGTGTATGATCAATAAAGGATCTACCCCTTCCAGTGAAGGAAGCGAATGTTCAAGGCTGATCTACTTATGCTAGTTCAGGAATCTCTGGCCAGAGTGAATGAAATTAGAAAGGAGTTTCTAATTTGCATAGAACTACGCATAGTAAATGGTAAGCAAGTGATTGAATTAGATAGGCTTGACACGAGATCCATGCCTTGTATTTAATCGGGACATTGTAGGGTAGAAGGAGTTTATTGTACGGTAACTATTCACTGACAGGTTCTTGGTATTCTAAGCAGTGAATTCATATTATCTGGATAGTCGCGATATGTTGAGAAGCATCACTCACGATGTAGAATAAATGTGATTAATTAATTAATCATATTTAATAAATTGGAGAATTTATATAAATAATGATAAAATAGTTTTATTATTATTTATTTCTACTACCGGCTTAATATTGAACCTACAGGGTCACACCATAAAAAGAGAATGATTTTATGGTGGAGGAATTAATTAATAATGGCTAATAATTATTTATTTGTGAAATAAATAATTAATTGGCAAATTTAATAATTGATTAAATGAGATTTAATTGATTATAAATTAATTAAGAAAAGTTCTTAATATTATTAATTAAGGATTTAATTTTTGGAAATTACATCAAGAGAGAGAATTATTTCTAAAGTGTTTAGAAAAAGGATTAATGATTAAAAGGTGTTTTAATTATTAATGAGAATAATAATAATAATATTTATGGGAAAATTTCAGCTGAAAATTTTGCCTATAAATACACTATTATAGACCCTAATTTATTCTAACCCCAGAAACCCAAAAGTTTTAGAAAACCAAATTCTCTCCACCTCCTCCTAAAAGTCGTTTTCTTGGTGGATACCGGTGGAGTGCTTCACACTTGAGGAGCAACTGCTAAGGATCTCTGATCGTTGTCTCCGAATTATTTTTAAAGGTTAGATTCGATCCCTCGAATTTTTATTCACGATTTATATGCTTTTAATTTTGATTTAGTATGTGTAAAAGTGTTTTTCCATGCCCCGCTGCGTTAAAAATCCAACATATACTAGAGCCATTAACATTTCTAAAGAATAAAGTTTTATCAACAGTACCTCTTGTGAAGTGATTTTCCAAAAGAAGCATTGATAAAGTGTCATACCAGGCTCTAGGTGCTTGCTTCAGTCCATAAAGTGCTTTCAAAAGATAGTAGACATAATCTGGAAAATTTGGATCTTCAAAACCAGGAGGTTGACTGACATAGACTTCCTCCTCCAAATCCTCATTCAGAAAGGTACTTTTGACATTCATTTGATAGACCTTGAAATTTGCATGAGCTGCATAGGCTAAGAAAATTCTGATGGCTTCATGTCTTGCAACAGGAGCAAAAGTTTCATCAAAATCTATTCCTTCTTATTGACAGTAGCCCTTAGCAACCAATCTAGCTTTGTTCCTGACCGCTATGCCATTTTCATCCATCTTGTTTCTGAATACCCACTTGGTGTCAATTGGATTCTTTCCTTTAGGTTTGGGTACCAGCTTCCATACCTTGTTCCTTTCAAATTGGTTTAGCTCCTCCTGCATAGCTAAAATCCAATCAGGATCCAATAAAGCTTCTTCTATCTTCTTTGGTTCTTCCTTAGAAAGGAAGCTGCTATATAGAAATTCTTCTTGAGTTGCTCTCCTTGTTTGAATTCTAGAAGATGCATCACCAATGATGAGCTCAAAAGGGTGATGTTTAGTCCATTTTCTTTGTTGAGGTAGATTAGCTCTAGATGAAAAGGGTTCATTGTTGTCTTGATGTGTGACTGAGTTTTGATTATGAGAAACTCCCCCTGAGTTTGTGAATCTTTGATTTGAGAAAGGGGTACTTTCTGTAGGTGATCTGTTATGACTCTCAGCTTCTCTCATTATTCTGACAGATGATGCACTTTATATCCCGACAGATGAAGCTGATTGTCTCCCGACGGATAAGGCAGATTGTCTCCCGACGGATGAAGCATTTTGTAACTTGATAGATGTTGAATTATGTGCTTCATTAGTTCTAGATTTTTCTGCATTATCCTTAGTGACTGTTTCTTGATCACTTTCATCATCACTGTCATCACTAACCATCTCCACATTATCAAACTTGAGGCTTTCATGGAAATCTCCATCTTGTAGTCCTTCAATCTTTTTATCATCAAATACAACATGTACTGATTCCATAACAATGTTGATTCTTAGATTGTAGACTCTATATGCTTTTCCCACATCATATCCAACAAAAAATTTTTCATCTGCTTTAGCATCAAACTTTCCATGTTGATCAGTTTGATTCCTTAAGATGTAACATTTGCAGCCAAAGACATGAAGAAAATTTAGAGTTGGCTTCCTATTCTTGAACAATTGGTAGGGTGTCATGTACTTTGCTTGATTAACCAAAGAGATATTCTGAGTGTAGCAAGAAGTATACACAGCTTCAGCCCAAAACTATATTGGCAACTTTGATCTTCAAGCATTGTCCTTGCAGCTTCAATAAGAGATCTGTTCTTTCTTTCCATTACTCCATTTTGTTGTGGAGTTCTTGTTAAGAGTATGTGTATTAGTTTGATGATAAGTTAAACAAAACACTTAAGTAAAAATCTAGTGTTTGTAGCCTCAACGGATAAGACCACTCTGGCTATCCGTTGATGGAGTAGCTTTACTTAGAAATAAGTTTAGTATTGTAGCACATTTCAGTTTCTGTATTTAAGCTATAATTCTTAGATGTTGTGGGAAATTATAAGTCATGTTGACTACTAGTGGATATGCAAATAGGAGGGCTAATTATAAATATTTCATGCCTTGTAATTTTGTATAAATGAAGTAGTATCAACTGATAGATTAAAGGCCTTCAACGGATGAGAAACAAAGCTTCAACGGATGTCTCTAAAGCTTCAACGGATAACATCCATCAACGGATGAGTGCATCAACGGATAAAGCTTCAACTGCTAATGTATCAACGGATAAAGCCATCAACGGATGAAAGCTTTAACGGATGCTAAGTTCAATAGCAGTTGACAGTGACAATTCATAAGCTGACAGAGGCACATGGGTTGACAGAGACAATTGGAATGTGGTAGCCTCTTGGAGGAATCAAGAAAATGCAGCATTTCCATTCTGGTGCAAACAAGGAAGTATTCAAAGATTCGCAGTTTATCCTAGATTGCATTGGATAGAGAAATGAAGAAGAAACATGTAAAGAACCTTTTTAATTGTATTTGTACTTTTGTCTTCACTTGTAAAATTTGGTGATATATAAACCAAGTTGCAGCTAGTAACTAAAATGTGAATTTTCCAGAGCTGTTTAGAAAAATATAGAGAGAAAATCATCTAGTTTGTACTAGGACGCAGCTGTGATCAATCCTTTTGAATCACATATCTTCTGAAATACACATCTCTGGTGGAACAACAAATCCACCAGAAAAGTTTTTAAAGCCTTTGTGTTCTTTACATTTGTGTCTTGAATATATATCTGTCAGCACCTGCTCAAAGCAATTCATACACAACTGTTCATCAAAACACTTAGCCTTTGAAATTGCTCAAAACTTGAAAAAGTTTTGAGATTTACATTCAACCCCCCTTCTGTAAATCTTATTGTTAGTTTCTTGGGAATAATAATTGGTATCATAGTAAGCTCTTAACTTACAAAGAGTTTAAAGATCTATTCTACTAACATCATGAGTAAGAAGGATATTGGTGTAAAGATTCCAATCCTGGAAAGAGATAATTATCATCACTGGAAGTGAAGATGCATCTACATCTTCTCTCTCAAGATAAAAGCTACATCAACTGCATTGAAAATGGTCCTCACATCCCTCACAAGGTGGCCACAGCTGCAACTTCCACAGTTGCTGTTGGACAGTCTATTTCCAAGCCAAAAGCAGAATGGACTGATGAAGATATTGAAGAGGTTCACATGGACAAGAAAGCCATGAACATTCAGTTTAATGGCCTAGATCAAGATATGTTTGATAATGTCATTAACAGCCAAACTGCTAAGGAAATTTGGGATACTATGCAACTTATCTGTGAAGGTACTGAACAAGTTAGAGAAAACAAAATGCAGCTTCTCATTCAACAGTATGAATACTTTCATTTTGAAGAAGGAGAATCACTGAATGATACCTTCAATAGATTTTAGAAACTGTTGAATGGATTGAAGCTGTATGGCAGAATGTACCAAGTCAAGGATTCCAACTTAAAATTTCTGAGGTCTCTACCAAAGGAATGGAAGCCTATGACTGTTTCACTAAGGAATTCTCAGGATTATAAGGACTTCACACTTGAAAGATTATATGGAATTTTGAAGACCTATGAACTTGAGATGGAGCAAGACGAGCTGTTGGAAAAGGGAAAGAGAAAAGGAGGATCAGTTGTACTTGTAGCTGACAATGAGAAGACTAAAGCCAGGAATGAAGAAAAGACAATGCCAAGTCTCAAAATTGGCACAAGCAAATCAGAATCAAGCAAGGGAAAGGAGCAAGTAGTTGAAGTTGAAGATAGTTCCAGTCAAGATGACTCTGATGATGTTGATGAACATCTGACTTTTCTGTCCAGGAGGTTTGCAAAGATGAAATTCAAGAAAAATGTTAGATTCACTAAGTCAAACAAGAACATGGTGGACAAATCTAAGTTCAAATGTTATAACTGTGGCATAAGTGGACACTTTGCAAATGAGTGCAGAAAGCCAACTTCTGAGAAGAAGAAATTTGAGCAAGTGGATTACAAAAAGAAATATTTCAATTTTCTCAAACAAAAGGAAAGAGCTTTTCTGAATCAGGATGACTGGGAAGCGGACGGAGTCAATGAAGATGATGATAGGGAATATGTCAACCTAGCCCTGATGGCTAATTCTGATGAAAATGAAACTAGTTCATCAAGCAACCAGGTAATCACTACTGACCTCTCTCAGCTTTCTAAACTTGAATGCAATGAAGCTATAAATGATATTCCAATGAATTATATCATTTGCGTGTTTCCCTTAAATCACTAGCTAAAGAAAACACAAGAATTAAAGAGAATAATTTGTTTTTAAGTGATAGAAATGTTGTGTTAGAGGGTAAGGTAATTGAGCTTGAAAAGATTAAAATCAAATGCTTATCTGTTGAGAGTGAACTAGGAGAATCTGTTAAGAAAGTAGAAATCCTTTCTAAACAATTAAAACGTGAGCAAGATGTAATCAAAGCCTGGAAAACATCTAGGGATGTTAGTGCTCAGATTGTCAAGGTTCAGGGAATTGAATCACTCTGTGAGAATGCCTGGAAGAAAAACAAAAAGGAAGTAGAATTAATTGATGGATTGTCAACGGATGTGGAATCAACGCATGATGAAAGTTATCCGTTGAAGGAAGAAAAGGAGCATCCATTGAAGGCTCATCAATTAAAATAGACAAGTGATTCTAAAAAGAACAATTTGAAAAATCTCAATAAGAAGTTTGGTTCAACTTCCAAGAACTTTGTCAAAGAAGAAGCTAGCACATCCAAAGATGCCAGTAAGGTGAATATAGGACACATGACTTTAGATCAGTTGAAAAATAGGCTTAAGTTGGTTGAGGATAAAAAAGAAACCAAAAGGAAATCTAATAGAAATGGGAAGGTAGGGATTAACAAACACAACAATTACACACTTGATAAGTATGCTCCTAGAAAAAGTTGTGTGCATTGTAAAAGTGTTAATCATCTATCTGCTAACTGCAAGTCTGTTATGAATGCTCCCATGCCTTTAACTCCTTCCGTGCCTAACATGTCTATGTCACCTCTACATGCTATGCCTGTTATGTCTCAACAGAATCCTCATGCATATTTTTTAAACATGCCATATGTTAATAATCCTTATTTTGCTGCATTCAGTATGCCTCAAATGCCATACAACATGCCTATATGGAATAATATGTTTGCACAATCTATGCCTTATCAAATTCAACCAAATGTGCTAAATGATTCTGTGACTAACCCTATACTTCAACCAACTACATCAGAGACCAAGGTTGACCCAAAGTTACCTAAGTCAAAAGATGCAGGAAGTATGAGGTCTAGGAAAAAGACTAACAAGGCTGGACCCAAGGAAACTTGGGTACCAAAATCAACTTGATTTGATTTTTTTGTGTGCATGGAAAAAGAAGGAATCTATGGTACTTGGACAGTGGTTGTTCAAGGCACATGACAGGAGATTTCACCCTGCTCACAGAGTTCAAGGAGAGAGCTAGCCCTAGCATAACCTTTGGAGATGACAGCAAAGGGTTCACTATGGGATATGGCTTGATTTCAAAAGAAAATGTCATCATTGATGAAGTTGCACTATTGATGGTCTCAAACACAATCTATTGAGCATCAATCAACTATGTGACAGAGGGAATACTGTTTCCTTCAATTCTGAAGCCTGTGTTGTCACAAGTAAGAAGGACAACAAAGTGGTTCTAACTGGAGTTAGAAAAGGGAATGTGTACTTAGCTGACTTCAACTCTACAGATGCAGAATCAATTACTTGTCTTTTCAGCAAAGCAAGTCCAGATGAAAGTTGGCTATGGCACAAGAAGCTATCCCATTTGAATTTCAAGACAATGAATGATCTAGTCAAAAAGGACTTAGTTAAAGGAATGCCTCTAGTGGAATTCTCAAGGGATGGACTGTGTGATGCTTGTCATAAAGGAAAGCAAAAGAGAGCATCATTCAGTAAGAAGCTTGAATCAGCAATTGATGAACCATTACAACTTCTACACATGGATCTTTTTGGACCAGTCAATGTATTGTCAATTTCAAGGAAAAGATATTGCCTAGTGATTGTAGATGATTTCTCAAAGTTTTCATGGACCTACTTTCTTGGACCAAAGGATGAAGCTAGTGAAATCATTATCAAACACATCAAGCAAGTCAATAATCATCCAGATTTTAAAGTAAGGAATATCAGGAGTGACAATGGAACTGAGTTCAGGAACTCTACCATGAGGTTGTTCTGTGAAGAAAATGGGATCATGCATGAGTTCTCAGCTCCAAGGACTCCACAACAGAATGGTGTTGTAACACCCCCAAATCTGGGGTCGGGGATTCGGGTTATCACGAGTTCCGTTTCCCTTATCAATACTTAATCTTAACAGTCAACCAACTACTGAGTACTGTGACCCCACAATATACACACACACACCACAAGTTATAGTCTCATAGATGAATACCAAAAGTAACACAAGTTATTTTATTCCACAGTTATAAACCGTTACACCTTAAAAGGGTTTCTGAATAAATTTACATTTCTTTGCCATTATTACAATTCATATAGATACATAAGTCTGGTACATCAGAAGTTGAAAGCCTAGCCTATTGGTAATTTCTACCTCATCTACAACGGCATCAACGCTTCCAGAAAACTACGGAACGTTTCCTAACCGCTTGCGAATTGGAAGCTTGGTCCTGTTCATCTTTTCTATTTGTTGTTGTGTGATGAAAGAAGAAAGCAAGGGTGAGCAACAAGCCCACCGAAATAATATATATAATAATTAACAATATATGAGCATTCTCATAGTTTTATGAAAGTCTTGGTCAAAAGAAATGAACCAAGTTTGACCTCTTAATGCGACGAAGTCACAAAATATTCAGTATATATACTTATATACTTTTCAAAATCTTTGAAATCCTCTGCCATGTATAATATACACAGAGTTCCAGTTTATAACTGTATAAAATATCGTTGCAAGGTGATCTCATATATCTAACCTTGTCTCAACGTTTTTCTGAAAATCTTTGTCATGCATAAGATAATCATTTACTAGATATGAGTTGAAAGGATGAAGTTACAAGATACTCCAATATACTTATATCCTTTCCGAATACTACTTGAACTACCACCGTTCAAGGTATAAATAGTTCATCACATATATGAAGCTACAAGGCATAACTTGTATATAATCAATCTTTGAAATATCATTCAAAAGAAATGAAGTTACGAGATACTTCATTTGATGGAAACGTCATTTTGAAAACTCAACCCTGCCAACACTCAACAATCGCCCAGCCGTAGCCTTTCTATTGAAGTGCTCTGGGTAGTGTTGCAGAAATATCCAACTGGATGATAAACTCATTACGGGAGTTTGCCGCGCCAGAAAGACCACTTACGATGATCAGTCGCAGTAATACAACCCCACCATTTTCTACATGTAGAGGAGAACCTGTTAGATTTACTTGTCAACTGAACACTGGACTCCTAAGGAATGGACCGTCTTAGCGGAACTTCCAGGCCATTTGGGCCAATATAATAAGGCTAGGCCGGCGCCACTCGACCACTTACGCCACTCCTAGTTTAGATGAAATCCATGACTCTGAAACGTAAAGCTTGTCCCCCCTTTCCCCAAGTAGAAACTTGTTGATACGGCTCCACCAAGAAGTCGTATCTAGTTGGAAAGGAAAACTCACCGATATTTCACAGGCGGTGCCTGTTAATGGATTAACTTGTTCTAAGAATTTTACTTCCCGAGTGTTGGGTAAGTAATCAAAAACTCTTTTATCAAAACAGCAACCTTGTTGCGAATATAAATCACACCACAGAGCCGGATCCCTCAGGTTTTGAGCGAGTATTTAAATCCCCTTCGAAAGGAGGATCTTAAATATAAAAATGAGTTTTGGGATCCGCCCTAACCTTTAAAAATCATTTTGAAGACTCGAAAACATTTTTAAGAATGTTTGGAGTAATGCTGATTTAATAAAATAAATCAATCCCAATATATTAAAAAATATCTAAATATTATTATTTAAATAATATTCCCATAAAGAATAATCTTTATAAAAATAATTGAAGTAGAAGTTTTAAAACTCATACTTGAAATGAATAATAAATAACCAAAGATATACTTATACGAAAGTACGATCTTTATTTGAATAATCGAAAATAAGTTTGATTATCGAAACATTATTCTTTAATAAAATAAAGAATATTATTTAATAAAATAAGCGGAGTCATAAGTCCTCGAATGAATATTCAAAACAATATTCATTAAATAAAATAAGCGGAGTCATAAGTCCTCGAATGAATATTCAAAATAATATTCATTAAGTGAAATAAAGTTATCGAGTAAACCTTATTCGAATAATAGTTTTGAAAACTATTTATATATATAAATATATATATATATATATAATATACTCGGGAACATCGTCTCCCGGTTTAGAAAATATGTTCACCTTTGGGTCCCCTATACTAAGAGTATACGCAACTATTGCTTATCTCTAGCATGGGTATTATGCAACTTATAAGCAATTGAATCAAAAATTAGATATCAAGATTACGAAATAGGCATGCATATATATCATATCAAATGCTCCAATATATCGCAAGATTTGCTAATAACAATCATGCACTTATCACAAGATAATGCATATACATATATTTGCATCACAACAACAGTATAACGGGTAGAAAACTTGCCTGAGTGTTCCCGGATAGACTTAAGCTTAGAGTGGGTCCGATAATCTATGAACAATAACATATGTCGTAATTAAACCCCGGTCACTTAAGAAACTAGACTTTAACCAATTAGAGCCCTAACGTTCGCTTTCGCGCTTAACGATTCACTTAAGTCGCTCAAGTACCCTCAGCTCCACCATTTTTAATAAATTAACCATTAAGAATTTTAAAGCGATTCTTTCGCGAGTACCTTGCCAACTGCCTAATACACTTAACATAATTGTTTCATACCCCAATTAGTCATTTAAAGTCCTTAACCAAGGTTTCAAAGTAAGGCTAGGGGTAATGGTTCGGTCGCGAAACGCCGTTACTTAAAACGGTTGTTTCTCCTAAACCGTACATCGGATTCAAATGAACCACATATCAAAACGAAGCTCGTAACATGAACTATCTAATCATGGCAATGGTCAAAACCTAACATTGAGTTCACGGGTCCTAATGTTAAGAACAAAAACAGTCTAGGGTAATCAGACATTACGACGGCTATGTTTACGTGATTACCAATTTTTATTCTACTCAGGCAATAACCACAATTCATTCATACAACCAAAATCCATACATATCATACTACAACAGCCCCAACACCTCAAGTTCTCCAATTTATATTATTCTCAAACATGAATTAAAATTATACTTAAGTTCATTAATCAATAATCCAAGAATTACAACTCCAACTCATTACAAAACCAACCACACTCTAAGTCTACAAGAATCATGCTTCTCATGAACCATAATACTCATATTAAGCTCTTAACATCCATTAACAAAGCTAGGTTAAGAGATTATACCTTCCTTGTGAGTGGGAGTAACTAATTAGCTTGAAATCACCCTTGAATGTCCTTACCCAAGCTTAACCTAAACAAAAACTCAAGAACAAAATGTTAAGTTCTTGAAAAACACTATTCACCCTCTTCTTCCATGAATTTTAGGAAGATATTGTGAAGGAAATTGAAGCTCAAACTTATAGGATAGCTATATCTATGCATAAGGAGTCTTAGATAATTACCTCACTAATTAACAAGGCTTGGATCTTGGATTTTGGATTTTTCCTCTTTGAAAAAGAAGAAAAGCCGAGAGCTTTCTTGAAGAATGAAGTCAACTTTGTGTTTTTTGGTGAAATGAATTGTTTTGGCTTGGTTGATGTTGTTTTGTTTTGATTTATTACTTTTAACCATGGTAACTTTTGCATGGCCAAGAATCAACCAACAACACACTTCCTTTTTGTCATGCTTATGTCACCTTGTTATGTCATCCTCCCACACTTGTCCTCTTCTTATTGGTTTGATGACATCATCCTCACTAACCTCTTTGATTAGCTTCCAATTACTTGGCTAATGACCGCTGATCTGTTATACGGTTTGCTTAACTTTTGTTTTCGTTTATCGTTTGAGGGATCATACCCGGGATCTTATTACTTGGGTTTCCTTAACCTTTCTCAATACATTATATTCCTTTTATGATCCTCTCTTATAATCCTTGAATTTAAATCCTTTTTATCATGTTACCTTATACACAATTCTTTCGGTATCTGGTGGATTTCCGGGAAAAATCAAAGTGTTCGAATTTGGATTCTGACGATCTTTACATACACTTATATATCATATAGAGTACTAATAAGATCTCAGATTAACAATAAAAGAACCCCTACATAGTGTGGTATGAAAAGTTTTCTTATTTAGCATAATCAGCAAAACACTATTCATAAGGGTTTCAAAAATTCCAAAAATTGGGGTTATTACAGTCTCCCCTCCTTAAAAGGATTCCGTCCCGGAATCAGATAGAAAACAAATGGGGGTACTTTTCTAGCATTGCGCCTTCTAACTCTCAAGTCAATTTTCCCACATTGTGGTTCTGCCACAACACAACACCCTGACTAGCACGATAACCTTTTTCCTAAGCACTTGTTCCTTTTCAATCTATAATCCTTCCTGGTTACTCCATACATGTTACGTTTGGTTGCATGTCTATGCGCTCATATGCCCCTATTTGTCTGGCATCCGAATTACACTTCCTTAACATTAATACGTGGAACACGTTATGAACTTGCTACATGTTCGGGGGTAGGGATAGCTCATATGCTAACTTACCAATACGTCTTAATACCTCAAAGGGTCCAACAATTCGTGGGCTTAGCTTTCCTTTCCTTCCGAACCTCATCCATCCTTTCCAAGGGATACCTTTAACATTACTAGGTCCCCTATTTCCTATTCTTTGTCCTTTCGTGTCAAATCAACATACTTTTTATGTCCATCTTGGGCTACTACCAGCCATCCTCCGATTAGATCTATTATATCCTTGGTCCTTTGGACCACTACTGGTCTGAGCATCTTGCGCTCTATAACATCATCCTATCATAAGGGAGATCGACATTGTCTTCCCTCAAGGATCTCATAAGGCGATATCTCAATACTGACATATGATCTATTGTCGTAAGAAAACTCAATCCGTGTTAAGTGACCATTTCAAATTCTTTCAAGTCTATTGCACAGACTCTCATCATAGCTTCTAGCATTATAGCTTTTGCTTCTCAATACCCATTCTTTTCCAGTGCGTAGTCATTACTATCTTCCGTACATAATACTATACTGGTTACACTTTTGCTCGTTAGCATTCTATAACCTTTTAATAACCACGTCAACCTTAGTATCACGAACGTGTTAGAATCAGAATACCACCGTACTGATACTACTTCCTTTCTAGCTGCTTCTATCTTCGAAAGCTTGATCCATCATATAGAAATAAAGGAATTTATTGAGAGATCACTATGATCATGAACACTTGTTATATCGCATAGTTAGTACAGAAGGTGGCCATCCTTTAGTACTTGACAAGCAATTAAACAATAGATGGTATCCTACTAGGCTTCTATCACACAGATAGATAGTCATTCGACAATACCTCCCCTTCTGGAAGGGTTGTTCTTCTCAGTTTATATGAAATGAAAAGGAGAGAAAAGAACGAATTGAAGAGAATTGTATATATATAAAAAATACTGCCACAAAATATCTGGCTTGGAATCTACCTCTGAACTATAGAGGTTTGTCATAGGAGAACAAATCATATACGTATATATATCAACATCAAGTATTATCGCATCGCATTTCACATGCTTAATTATTTTTGCTATTCCGTCCATCATTCTATGGACCCATGCTCTTCCTCGAGCTTATACACAATCACCTTTGAAACTCCCTCGACATCGAAAATCGAATCTAGGATCTCATTCTATACATCATCGTTACTAGAATTCTATGCTTGCATCGCAACCTTCGTCGTATAGTCATACGACCCTCTATTGATAAGGAGGAATAAATATTCAATAGGTAAATAATCTACTTAATTAGTATATTCAATGATAACTTATACATCACCACGACCCGATTAGTGGTACTCAATCTCAACATTCATTACAATACAACTCTCACAGTTGTCATTGTCTCATTATTCATAGACTCATTGGCGCATTACTATGGTCCACCACTGACCTACTGTAGTCATTCGCTTTCCATGAAGTCTTAATAGCTAACCATACGGAGTCCATACATATCGTATCGAATTCTTCTAAGGAGGTAACATGATCACCGTTCATGATTCATGAAGAACACTCCTGATCCTGACGTACATTCATGACATGAAGCAGATAAAATGCAGAAGAGTTTTAATGAAAGCAACGATAGTAGGTTAATACCATTCTTAATCATATGTCTATATTAGGAGACATGAAGCTCAAAGGTTCATTTAGTCCTTTTTGAAACATGGTTCTGGCTTATTCTCAAGATAGTTCCTTCTAAGATAGATAGCCCGCTCATGGCGATTACACGAATTAAACCTTTACCAAAATACTATTACGGTTGGGTATTGCACAGTCATCAGAAGGATTGTCAATCTTCCAAACCATAATACAACCTTCACGGATTCAACCATTATCACTGGATTCCTCTGGCACGAGCGCCTATAATTGCTCTTTTGCACTTAGAGTGTCAGCCACCTCTTTGGCCTTTCCTGATAGTAAAATTTCCTTACAATCTATGTCGTTTGAACAATCTCCAACTAAATTTTCTACCTCATTTCCAATCACTGCTTGTGTGAAGATGTTTTCCTTAAAATCTGATGAGTAAAAAAAATACCACCATTTTTCCATAAGTTATTGCCTCAGTCTTTAGAGGTTAATCATTGTCACGACTGACTCTCGATCGTACTTAGGACGTCTCTTATCTTGGGTCCTTCTTGTTTTCACCATTCTTGACCTTCGTTGGTTTCAATCTATACTCTCTCATGGTTTAACATGTGCCCCACTTGGCATTATTTTTATTACGTCATATTTCCTTTATCAAAATTTCTATTCTTGAGAATTTTGAATATTACCTTTCTCCTTGTAAAACCTCTAAGGTTATCCTTGAATCGTTCCTCCTGTATTCCCTAGATACAGGGCATATCAAAATACCCTTTACTAATACTAGAACCATTATCTATATACTTCTGAAAAATTTCTCCACTGATCCTTAAAGGTTGTTGTTACCTTAATCCTTTCCAATTCATACTGTCAAAACTCATACTATCCCTATTAAGGGTGAAATGCCAACCTTTATGCATTC
The DNA here is from genome assembly GCF_009905375.1 of Apium graveolens. Lineage (NCBI taxonomy): Eukaryota > Viridiplantae > Streptophyta > Magnoliopsida > Apiales > Apiaceae > Apium > Apium graveolens. The sequence goes on from NC_133652.1 coordinate 117,878,675, forward strand.
CCCTAGGATTCATTTTAAGTTACCGATGTTTTATCCTTAATTCCACCTTTAACAAGGTACATGCATCCTTCCATGGATAAATCAAGTCATATATCCCTGATAAGGGTATCTTATTCAATCATTCCCACCTCGATAGTATATGCCTAATTTCACAATAACATCTGTATTCAAAATGAGGTCAATCAATATGGCCTCCAAAAGATAAGAAAGGTTATCCGCTTTTCTTGCCTGATTCAGTAATGATAACAGGGATGTTCTAGAAGATGTTGGTCGTGTTCAACGTGAACCTTTTAGTTCTAACTACTCATTTACCTCTTTTATTTATCTCAACAGTCATCTTAATGTTGGGATATCTTTCATACCTGGCGTCTCCCTTTCTGGGTATCATGCCCCCGGTCTTACACTTCACATTCTTGAAGGTCACTTCCTTCATCCAATTTTCCTAATTTCTTACTTTCTTGTCTCCTCAGTCCATCCGTGTTTCCTTATTAATCAATCGATCTATCTCAAATTTTCATCGAATACTGTCAACTTCAAGGAAATTAACTTTACGTATCGCTTACGCCTTCAAACCTTGAATTTATCTCATGATCAGTCACCATCGCGCTGATGATGACACAAATCTCTATATTTATTGCAAGGGTTTCTTAGGGTTTCCCATACCTAACTCCCTTATCACTTCTCAACTCTATTTCCTTTATATCCCTTCATACTCCTTCCCTTTTCAGTCTTTTATTTTCGTTTCCATTACAACCATTACATGAACCAACACAATATAAGCATTGATTTCAAACATCCCGTCATTCTGGATTCGTGCCCCCAGAACGAATCTTGACAACTTTTACAACTTAGATTCACAATTCATCATACTCGTCAGCTTCTATTCTGGCTCTAAAGCTTTTACACTACCTCCATAACCTTGGGAAGTACTTTCCCAAAAACAATTGTATGAACTTTAATCAGTTTATTATAACCTCTGGCTCCGTACCTTTCTTGGCCTTTCACCAACGGGTGGCCTCTCTCTTAGGAAGGTAAGTGACAAAAATAGTCTTTTGTGCTTCATCAATCATTTAGAATATAAAATCATTCCTCTATTTCCTTTAGCCAGGCTCTTGCCTCGGCTAGGTCAGCTTGTTCCTTGGAACTCTGAGAGCTTAGCGACTTAAAGGTCCTGAAAGAATTTCCCTCCACAATGTTTCCACAGGGTGGTGCTTGGGAATAAAATTATAATTTTTTGTTTAGGCAGGTCCATGAATTTCCCCATAGGAGTACCGTCCTGGTTCTCCCTATCTTGCTCGACTTCTGTTTTCTCAGTATGAAATGTTTTCTCATCCTCCCCATAATCGGGGTCATCCTACATGTTTTAAATCCTCATTTTCCACTTCATTATATTATGGGTTCCTTCTATCTTGATGGCGTCCTCCCTGACTATCACCTTCAGGGTTTGCCCTAAATCTTATTCCTCGAACTATGACTTTCATCTAAGATCCAGTCCTTAAGCTCTTGAACATTTGGAACCCATCTGTAGGGATACCTCATTATTCCCTCATCATCTTTCTAGGTATTAATCCCATCTCCGGTCATTGGTTCTCTGCCTCTATTCATCACTTTTTCTTGGCACAATATGATCTTCTCCAATAATTCGGGCTGTATTGCAATCTCAAACAGCTTTTCGGTACCGGCTCCGGTTACCTTCACTTCTATTTCCATTGTCTCAAAATCTCTTATCAACTCTCCCCAAAGACATTTTCATCTTGAGTCTCTCCTTTATACTAAGGGCATTAGCCACCGTTTTGGCTTTCCCTGGATAATAAAGAATCTCATAATCATAATCCTTGATTAGCTCTAACCACCTCCTCTGGCGCATGTTGAGCTCTTCCTGCGTGAAAATGTACTAGAGCATTTATGGCTTATGAAAATCTCGCACTTCTCTCCATACAAGTAGTGCCTCAAATCTTTAGGGCAAAACTATTGCCATGAGCCCAAGCTCATGGGTGGGGATATCGAATTTTATATTCCCTTAATTATCTTGACGCGCACGCGATTACCTTGTTGTGCTGTATAAGAAGCACCCTAATTCCTTATGCGAAGCGTCACTACACATCACAAAATCTCCTTTTCCATCCGGCAACGCCATCATAGGGGACGTCACCAACCTTTGCTTCAGTTCTTAAAAGTTGTTCTCGCATTTCTCTGTCCATTCGAACTTCTCAGTCTTACGAGTAAACCACGTTAAAGGGGCTACTATGTTTACAAACTTGAACGAACCTCCAGTAGTGACCGGCCAATCCTACCTTTGGTAGTTTCCCTAACCATGGTCATCAATTCCTCACTGGTCCTTTATTCATTCTTGTCAGGATCCTCCACGGGATCCTCCCTAGCAACAATCCCTTCTAGGACAACATCCTCAACCGCTACATCCTCAATATGAACATCATTCGGTCCTGCATTAGGACGCTCTATCCGATCCATAATCCGATCTCCAATTAGTAATAAAACCTCATCGCGCTTTCGCTTCTCAACCTCAGGGTTCGGAGTCCCGCTACCATATACGATAACGAACTACGCTTCTATCACGATATTTATAAGGGTTCCCATAAGGGTTTTAACTGTCAGTACTACGTTAGGTAGTCCGACTATGAACTTGGCAAGAGTTCTTATTTTCTTAGTGAACTAATTATCTTAACGTCACATCATCTCTGAGGTTTATAACGCTTAGCTCTGATACCATTTCTGTAACACCCCCAAATCCGGGGTCGGGGATTCGGGTTGTCACGAGTTCCGTTTCCCTTATCAATACTTAATCTTAACAGTCAACCAACTACTGAGTACTGTGACCCCACAATATACACACACACACCACAAGTTATAGTCTCGGAGATGAATACCAAAAGTAACATAAGTTATTTTATTCCACAGTTATAAACCGTTACACCTTAAAAGGGTTTCTGAATAAATTTACATTTATTTGCCATTATTACAATTCATATAGATACATAAGTCTGGTATATCAGAAGTTGAAAGCCTAGCCTATTGGTAATTTCTACCTCAGCTACAACGGCATCAACGCTTCCAGAAAACTGCGGAACGTTTCCTAACCGCTTGCGAATTGGAAGCTTGGTCTTGTTCATCTTTTCTATCTATTGTTGTGTGATGAAAGAAGAGAGCAAGGGTGAGCAACAAGCCCACCAAAATAATATATATAATAATTAACAATATATGACCATTCTCATAGTTTCATCAAAGTCTTGGTCAAAAGAAATGAACCAAGTTTGCCCTCTTAATGCGACGAAGTCGCAAAATATTCAGTATATATACTTATATACTTTTCAAAATCTTTGAAATCCTCTGCCATGTATAATATACACTGAGTTCCAGTTTATAACTGTATAAAATATCGTTGCAAGGTGATCTCATATATCTAACCTTGTCTCAACATTTTTCTGAAAATCTTTGTCATGCAAAAGATAATCATTTACTAGATATAAGTTGAAAAGATGAAGTTACAAGATACTCCAATATACTTATATCCTTTCCGAATACTACTTGAACTACCACCGTTCAAGGTATAAATAGTTCATCACATATATGAAGCTACAAGGCATAACTTGTATATAATCAATCTTTGAAATATCATTCAAAAGAAATGAAGTTACGAGATACTTCATTTGATGGAAACATCATTTTAAAAACTCGACCCTGCCAACACTCAACAATCGCCCAGCCGTAGCCTTTCTATTGAAGTGCTCTGGGTAGTGTTGCAGAAATATCCAACTGGATGATGAACTCATTATGGGACATCATTTTGAAGACTCAAAAACATTTTTAAGAATTATTGGAGTAATGCTGATTTAATAAAATAAATCAGTCCCAATATATTAGAAAATATCTGAATATTATTATTTAAATAATATTCCCATAAAGAATAATCTTTATAAAAATAATTGAAGTAGAAGTTTTAAAACTCATACTTGAAATGAATAATAAATAACCAAAGATATACTTATACGAAAGTACGATCTTTATTTGAATAATCGAAAATAAGTTTGATTATCGAAACATTATTCTTTAATAAAATAAAGAATATTATTTAGTAAAATAAGCGGAGTCACAAGTCCTCGAATGAATATTCAAAAAAATATTCATTAAATAAAATAAGCGGAGTCATAAGTCCTCGAATGAATATATTCAAAATAATATTCATTAAGTGAAATAAAGTTATCGAGTAAACCTTATTCGAATAATAGTTTTGAAAACTATTTATATATATATAAATATATATATATATATATAATATACTCGGGAACATCGTCTCCCGGTTTAGAAAATATGTTCACCTTTGGGTCCCCTATACTAAGGGTATACGCAACTATTGTTTATCTCTAGCATAGGTATTATGCAACTTATAAGCAATTGAATCAACAATTAGATATCAAGATTACGAAACAGGCATGCATATATATCATATCAAATGCTCCAATATATCGCAAGATTTGCTAATAACAATCATGCACTTATCACAAGATAATGCATATACATATATTTGCATCACAACAACAGTATAACGGGTAAAAAACTTGCCTGAGTGTTCCCGGATAGACTTAAGCTTAGAGTGGGTCCGATAACCTATGAACAACAACATAAGTCGTAATTAAACCCCGGTCACTTAAGAAACTAGACTTTAACCAATTAGAGCCCTAACGTTCGCTTTCGCGCTTAACGATTCACTTAAGTCGCTCGAGTACCCTCGGCTCCACCATTTTTAATAAATTAACCATTAAGAATTTTAAAGCGATTCTTTCGCGAGTACCTTGCCAACTGCCTAATACACTTAACATAATTGTTTCATACCCCAATTAGTCATTTAAAGTCCTTAACCAAGGTTTCAAAGTAAGGCGAGGGGTAATGGTTTGGTCGCGAAACGCCGTTACTTAAAACGGTCGTTTCTCCTAAACCGTACATCGGATTCAAATGAACCACATATCAAAACGAAGCTCATAATATGAACTATCTAATCATGGCAATGGTCAAAACCTAACATTGAGTTCACGGGTCCTAATGTTAAGAACAAAAACAGTCTAGGGTAATCAGACATTACGACGGCTATGTTTACGTGATTACCAATTTTTATTCTACTCAGGCAATAACCACAATTCATTCATACAACCAAAATCCATACATATCATACTACAACAGCCCCAACACCTCAAGTTCTCCAATTTATATTATTCTCAAACATGAATTAAAATTATACTTAAGTTCATTAATCAATAATCCAAGAATTACAACTCCAACTCATTACAAAACCAACCACACTCTAAGTCTACAAGAATCATGCTTCTCATGAACCATAATACTCATATTAAGCTCTTAACATCCATTAACAAAGCTAGGTTAAGAGATTATACCTTCCTTGTGAGTGGGAGTAACTAATTAGCTTGAAATCACCCTTGAATGTCCTTACCCAAGCTTAACCTAAACAAAAACTCAAGAACAAAATGTTAAGTTCTTGAAAAACACTATTCACCCTCTTCTTCCATGAATTTTAGGAAGATATTGTGAAGGAAATTGAAGCTCAAACTTATAGGATAGCTATATCTATGCATAAGGAGTCTTAGATAATTACCTCACTAATTAACAAGGCTTGGATCTTGGATTTTGGATTTTTCCTCTTTGAAAAAGAAGAAAAGCCGAGAGCTTTCTTGAAGAATGAAGTCAACTTTGTGTTTTTTGGTGAAATGAATTGTTTTGGCTTGGTTGATGTTGTTTTGTTTTGATTTATTACTTTTAACCATGGTAACTTTTGCATGGCCAAGAATCAACCAACAACACACTTCCTTTTTGTCATGCTTATGTCACCTTGTTATGTCATCCTCCCACACTTGTCCTCTTCTTATTGGTTTGATGACATCATCCTCACTAACCTCTTTGATTAGCTTCTAATTACTTGGCTAATGACCGCTGATCTGTTATACGGTTCGCTTAACTTTCGTTTTCGTTTATCGTTTGAGGGATCATACATGGGATCTTATTACTTGGGTTTCCTTAACCTTTCTCAATACATTATATTCCTTTTATGATCCTCTCTTATAATCCTTGAATTTAAATCCTTGAATTTAAATCCTTGAATTTAAATCCTTTTTATCCTGTTACCTTATACTCAATTCTTTCGGTATCTGGTGGATTTCCGGGAAAAATCAAAGTGTTCGAATTTGGATTCTAACGATCTTTACATACACTTATATATCATATAGAGTACTAATAAGATCTCAGAATAACAATAAAAGAACCCCTACATAGTGTGGTATGAAAAGTTTTCTTATTCAGCATAATCAGCAAAACACTATTCATAAGGGTTTCAAAAATTCCAAAAATTGGGGTTATTACAGGTGTGGTGGAAAGGAAGAACATATCACTAATTGAAGCTGCAAGAACAATGCTTGAAGAGTCAAAACTCCCAACATATTTTTGGGCTAAGGCTGTTAACTGTGCATGTTACACTCAGAATATTTCTCTAATCAATCAGGCAAAAGGCATGACCCCCTATCAATTGTTCAAGAGAAGAAAACCAACCTTAAACTTTCTTCATGTCTTTGGTTGCAAATGCTACATTCTAAGGAATCAACCTGATCACAAAGGGAAGTTTGATGCAAAGGCTGATGAAGGGATATTTGTTGGTTATTTTGCTGGAAAATCATATAGGGTCTACAATCTAAGAACCAACATTGTTATGGAATCTGTACATGTTGTGTTTGATGATAAAAAGATTGATGGACTAACAGATGAGGGACATCATGAAGGACTCAAATTTGACAACATTGAGATATATTGTGATGATAGTGAAGATGAGAATGATGGAGAAGGCACCTCGAAAAGGATTCAAAATCTGCCTTTGGATAATGCACAAAATGTTGCATCAGTTGAAAGTCATAATTCAGCATCCGTTGATAGAAGTAATGCAGCATCCGTTGAAAGACAAAGTGCATCATCCGTTAAAGTACATAATGAAGCATCCATTGATCATAGTCTATCAACGGATAATCAATTTACTTCATCAGTTGATAGAACTCCCAGTTCCTTTCAAAGGATCAGTAACTCAGGGGGAGTTTCAACCAATCAACACTCTATCTCACATCATGACAATACTGAGGCAACCTCATCTAGAGCCAATCTACCACCTCAAAGGAAATGGACCAAGAATCATCCTTTTGAATTGATCATTGGTGATGCAAAATCTAAGGTGCAGACTAGAAGGGCTACTCAAGATGAATGTCTATACAATAGTTTTCTATCACAGGAGGAACCTAAGAGAGTGGAAGAAGCTCAATTGGATCCAGATTGGATTTTAGCAATGCAAGAGGAGCTAAACCAATTTGAGAGGAACAAGGTATGGAAGCTGGTACCCAAGCCAAAGAACAAGAGCTCTATTGACACAAAATGGGTATTCAGAAACAAGATGGATGAAAATGGCATTGTCATAAGGAATAAAGCTAGATTGGTTGCCAAGGGCTATTCTCAACAAGAGGGAATAGATTTTGATGAGACATTTGCTCCAGTTGCAAGACTTGAAGCCATCAGAATCTTTCTAGCCTATGCATCCCATGCCAATTTCAAAGTCTATCAAATGGATGTCAAGAGTGCATTTCTCAATGGAGAATTGGAGGAAGAAGTTTATGTAAGCCAACCTCCAGGATTTGAAGATCCAAACTTTCTAGACTATGTGTATTATCTGTTGAAAGCACTCTATGGACTAAAGCAAGCACCTAGAGCCTGGTATGAGACTTTGTCAAAATTTCTTCTAGATAATTACTTCACAAGAGGTACTGTTGACAAAACTCTTTTCTTTAGAAATGTTAATGGCTCTACAATACTTGTTCAAATCTATGTTAATGATATTATATTTGGGTCTACAGATGATATGCTTTACAAAAAGTTTGCTAAGTTAATGCAAAGTAATTATGAAATGGGCCTGATGGGAGAGTTAACTTATTTTCTTGGTTTATAAGTTAAACAACTTAGTAGTGGAATTTTCATTAGTCAAACTAAATATATTTATGATCTTTTAAAGAAGTTCGACTTAATGGATTGTTCATCTGTAAAAACTCCCATGGCCACTGCCACCAAGCTTGAATTAAACAAGGCTGAAAAGTCTGTGGACATTACAAGTTATAGAGGCATGGTTGGCTCACTTCTATATTTAACTGCTAGTAGGCCTGATATAATGTTTTCTACATGTCTCTGTGCTAGATTTCAAGCTGACCCTAAAGAATCTCACTTAGTGGCTATTAAAAGAATTTTCAGATATCTCAAAGGGACTCCAAATCTAGGAATTTGGTACCCTAGATAGTCTGGTTTTGATCTAATTGGCTACTCAGATGCAGATTATGCAGGTTGCAAAATAGACAGGAAAAATACAACTGGCACCTGTCATTTTCTAGGGAATAAGCTTGTGTCCCGGTTCAGCAAGAAGCAAAATTCTGTTTCTACATCAACAGCTAAAGCTGAATACATTGCTGCTGGTAGTTGCTGTGCACAGATACTGTGGATGAGGAATCAACTATTTGACTATGGGCTAAATGTTGACAAAATTCCAATATTCTGTGACAACACAAGTGCCATTGCCATTACTGAAAATCCAGTACAGCACTCAAGAACCAAGCATATTGACATCAAGTACCACTTCATAAGGGAACATGTGATGAATGGTACAGTGGAACTCCATTTTGTTCCAAGTGAAAAGCATATTGAAGACATATTTACCAAGCCACTTGATGAATCAACATTCACAAGATTAGTAAGTGAGCTAGGTATGCTTAATTATTCATAAATTCATGTCCTTATTATAATCTGTTTTGAAGCCTGAAATGAATTTGTTGCAAGAACATAGTTGGCTTTAAGTAAAGTTTATTCTATCAATGGATATTCCCTATCCGTTGAAAGCCAAAATTGTTCCATCAACGGATGTTCATTATCCGCTGAAAGACAAATACATTTCTGGTAATTTTATCCTTCAACTAATAAAACTTTGTTAATCTTCAACGGACAATTGTTTACCTCATCTGTTGAAGTGTCACATCAGTTATTTTAAGTAAGTCACAGCCGTTGATTCTTTTACTTAACCGTTGATACATATATATATACACAGTTGTATGTATTTGTATTAAAGGCAGTTTTTAGAATTCATACGGTTTTCTTATTCTCAAACGGCTGTAGTTTACTTAAAAATAGTGTTTAATCATTTTCTTTGTGTTTTAATCTGAGAAAGTATAAAAGCTCTTTGAATTCTTATTTTCACTTTACGCTTTCTTGCAATTTTTCAAAAGCTTTTACTCTCTTTCTCTCCCAAAACTCTCAACTTTTCTCTGCAACCTCTACTCACTACAATGGCACCAGTAGTAAAGATAATGTCCCAGTCTGGATTTGTCTATGAGAAAAACAATTTCGTAGCTTTGGTGGAAAAGAATGAAGCCCACTCAGATTATCACAAGATGATGGACTTCATCAAAAACTGTAAACTAAGCTATGCAATGCTGGAAGTCCCAACTATTTACTGTGAGGTAATTTAGGAGATTTGGACAACTGCAGAGTTCAACCCCACAGATATGACCATCACTTTCTCTCTCAAAGGTAAAGATTACTGTATTAATTGTGATGATATTCAGTCCTGTTTCAAACTACTTGAGAACAATGCCATGACACCATACACTGATAATGATGTATCTAGCATGTTAGATTCCATAGGCTATTCTTTTGATTCTGCTAGTTTAGGGAGTATTAAAAGAAAAGGCCTTAGGAAAGAATGGAGTTTTCTTGGTGATGCCTTTATCAAGGTTTTCTCTGGGAAAATTAGTAATTTTGATGCAATAACTTCATCTCTTGTTAATATGCTCTATATGCTAGTTTCTGATAGGTATTTTAATTTTAGCGACTATGTTATGCTAGAATTGGGTACCAGGTTAGGTAACAAAGCTAATAGACCACATAACATCTACTATGCTAGATTCTTTATGTTATTGGCTAACCATATTGCTGAAGGTTTGGTCATAACCAATGAGAGTAATAAACTCAAGTGTTGGGCACAAGAGAAAAGGGTCCTTGCAGACCTTTTGAGAATTAACCTCAACAATCAGGTGCCATTGGTATATTTACCAATAATGAATGCACCTCAGGTAAGTGAGGTAAATACTTCTTCAACTCCCACTACTTCCAACCCCATTATTTCTTTGCCTTCAAGTGTGGCCATGGAATCTGTGTCTTTGTCCCAACAGATTCCTACCAAGGCCACCAAACCTAAAGTTTCAAAACCAAAGTCAAAGAAAGCCACCTCTGTTGTTTCTCAAAAGACAACAGTTGTAATAACTACCATAAACCCTGAGGGGAGTGAACAGGGTGTGAGTGGTGAGGGGAGGGGTGAACATCAAGAAACCCCCCAGGATAAGGAAGGAGAGGTGAGTGATACCCCAGCTGGCCAAGCCACAATTTCTCAAAAGACTGTGGTGGTTGAAAAGGATTCAAACTCATCCCTAGTTGCATCCTCCCAAAAGGGTGCAGCTATTGAAAATAGTCCCCAACCAGGGACACAGAACAAAAGAGGGAGGGACACTGAAACCACACACTCACCTGTAAAAGCCTTTACAAGAAGAAAGAGGGTCAAAACCTTAGTTTCCACACAGGGTCCCTGCACAGATACACTCACCTGTATCTATGCTTTCTCAAATTCAACTTGATGTGACTCCAACAAATATGGAGTCACAACCCCATTCTCTCAAAATTGACACACATCAATCACCAAATTCTCCATCACCATCTCTGGATGTGGACATGATATTCACATCAATTCCTGATTCTCCCTCTTTACAACCCAGGGAGGAGCCCTACTCAAATACTGTGATCATCATCTTTTAGATGATTTGTTGGATCATCAGCCAATTCTTTCAGACTTAGTTAAAGAATCTGTCACCTAAATTAAAATCAATCCACACAAATTCAACAATTATGTCACTTTCAATTTCTACTTCTTTTCCTTCTTCAACGGATATTCCTCATCCGTTTACAAGTGGTTGTTCTTCGACGGATAAGCTTAACAGCAGTTATCCGTTGATACCATCAGTTCCTACTTCAACGGATACTCCCTATCCGTTGATAGTCTCTACACAAATAACTAACTCAATTCCAAGTGTAGAAGACATGGTTACTGTACAATCACTTCTAGGATTGAGGGAAGGGAGTGAAAATTTGAGTGAGAGGCTGGGTTGCTCCCAGGAAAAAGGAGAGGTTGAGAGTCTAAATATGCATGCTATTTCTTCCAACATGGCAAAAGAAAGTGAGAGGAGTGCCACCTTAGTAGGTGAAGGTGAGGGTGTGAGGAGTGTGAGCCAGGGGGAGCCCCTGATGCAAGAAAAGAGAGAAATTGAGAGAAAAGCAGGTACAGAAGGTATAAGGGTGGATCCAGCTATTGCTAATGAGTCAATGATTGTGGATGATGCTGAAAAGGAAAGACAATTTCAGCAACATTACAAAGCTGTAATTGATACCATTTCCTTGGATGCTGACACTTTTACTCATCCTGTGTCAGCCTAACAATTGTTGGCTACTCAGGGCAATGAGGAGGTAGAAAAGACTTTAAACCTAGTACATACTTCAGAATCTCTATAAAGAGATAAAGTTGTTGTCAACTTGATGCCTTCTACAGCTGGTGAGCCATCTGAAGAATTTGGAGCAAATTCTAATGATGATGACTCTGTTTCATTTGATGGAAGCATGAACTTAGGAGGAGATGAAGGCCTAAGTTCCATTCCAGATTTACCTGAATGGGCATTGACAAAGGAGTCAACACCAGGATAATTCAATGTATCCTTAGTCAAATAAATTATGTCTATCCAAAAAGCCATTCAGAACACCTCCAATGCTGGTACCAAGGCTCTTCTTCAAGCCCACCTAGATTATCTACATCTCATGAAGCTACAACAATTAAGACAGAATCTGAGTGTGGATAAACTCAAGAAGGATATAGCTGACTTGAAGTCCTACAACTCTGAGAAGCTGGATTCAGTCATGCCCTATGGTACCATGCATGACTTGTTACTGAGACTGAGAAGAGAATCAGATACTGAAAAGAGGCTGGCCAAGTTGGAGGACAGAGTTCAAGTCATTGAAAACTCTGTGGTCACCATTCTTCAAAATCAACAGTCTCAAACAAGTCTTCTAATGCAACTGGCTAAAGTACAAGGCTTGACTCCTCTCCTTGATGATAACAAAAAGGGGGAGAATAATGTGGAAGGGGGAGGGGAGCCATCTACAAACATTCAAATATCCAAAGTGCTAGTTCCTGTCATCACTACTTCTCCAACACTTCAAATCAAAGGAAAGCCTGATGGAATTGATCTAATCCAGCTAGCAGCAGCTGAGATGAAGGTGAAGGAGTAAAGGAGAAAAATTGATGAAAGGATGCAATAGATGTTTGGCTCTACAACTTCAAAATCATTATCTGTGAACCATAGCACAAAGATTGAGCCAATCATTATGGAGCACAAGCCAGTAAGGAGGAATAAGGTTGGAGAAACTTCCTTCAGGAATTTGAAACCCATGGTACTCAAGCCATCCGCTAGATTCAACAGGGACTCTACAAAGAACCCTCTAAACTTTAGTCAATCAAAAGAAGTAGATTTTCCTCTTCCAAAACCTGATGAATACAAAGTTTTGGGTGGTAGCATCATAAAGCACAAAGAGACCAATGATGTAGTGGAAAGAATGAATATGGCTATCATTTTTAGAGAGGGAAAGAGTATCTGTGTGATGCAAGAACATCCCAAATTCTCAAAAGCCAAGAGGGAAGAAACCATGAGGTTAAAGGAAGAAGCTAAAAAGCTGAAGGCTGACAAAAGAGCACAAGCAAAGCTTGAAAAACAGCTAAAGTCAAGTCAGAATGAAGAAAAGAAGAAGATTGAAGATAAGAGTAAAGAAGACAAGATTAAAAGTAAAAATATGGATATGGAGAATGTGGTTGGTGAGAGTGTGGAGGAAAGAAAGGAATGGCAGAAAGGGAACAGAAAGAAGGCCAATGCAAAAAGGAAGAGTGAAGATGACACTGTGGAGGCCCAATCAAAATCTAAACCACTACCTTCCATTCCTGAGCCTTTTGTTGTTGATCCTAATATAAATGTCCATGGTGAACCAATCATCCCTAAAGAGGAACCTATTGATTGGGACACCATCAACTTGCCTACCTACCTGACTACCTCTCCACCACCAAAGAAACTGAAAAGAAAATCCAAATCTACACCTCCCCTAACCTCAAGTAAATTCACTCAGAAATATAAACCTAAGCCCAAGCCACAAGCCTCAAAGGATGATTATGTTCACATTTGTGACATAAAAGAGTTTATAGATATTGAACTCTATCTGGATGAGCTGAAGGAAGTAAGGGGAATAAGTGCATACAAACAGCTCCCAGAAAGGCTAGTGTTTAAATATAAAGGAAGTGAGGAAAGGACTTGGCCTCTTCAAAGAATTCTGAATGAAGGTTATTCTACCTTGGTTAGAGTCTACTCAGCTATCAAAAGGGATTCTGGCTTTACCAGGACTGCCAAAACTGAAATTCTCAACAAGATTGTCAGCATAAGGAAAACTTGATGGGAGTCTAATTCCTTGCCTAGAACATTACTCATCCCTGAGCATGGAATTGCAGTTCATAAATCACCTCATTGGCTGATGGAGTTCAGAGACAATAAAGGAGTCAGAAGATTTTTCAGACTTGAAGACCAGCTTAAAATTGCCAGTAATGAAACTCTCAAGGACATGCAATCTAAGTTGGATATCAGTGAAGAAGATGAAGCTGAATTCTATAGAAAACTCCAACTCCAAGTAGAGAAAAATGACAGGAGGCTAGGGAAGAAAACAAGGGATCAAAGGAAAAGAAAATAATTTGCTCAGCCTAAAGGAGCATCCTTGAAAATAATGTAATTCTTCAATTCTATCTCAGTACATACACTTTTACAACACTTTTGAATTTCTACTTGATTTCAGTTCATATATTTGTTAATTATTTTGTTATCATCAAGTTTAACCCAAATTTATGCCTACAATTCTAGTAGACATAAATAGGGTTTGATGATAAGTTAAACAAAATACTTAAGTAAAAATCTAGTGTTTGTAGCCTCAACGGATAAGACCACTCTGGCTATCCGTTGATGGAGTAGATTTACTTAGAAATAAGTTTAGTATTGTAGCACATTTCAGTTTCTGTATTTAAGCTATAATTCTTAGATGTTGTGGGAAATTATAAGTCATGTTGACTACTAGTGGATATGCAAATAGGAGGGCTAATTGTAAATATTTCATGCCTTGTAATTTTGTATAAATGAAGTAGTATCAACTGATAGATTAAAAGCCTTCAGCGGATGAGAAACAAAGCTTCAACAGATGTCTCTAAAGCTTCAACGGATAACATCCATTAACGGATGAGTGCATCAACGGATAAAGCTTCAACTGCTAATGCATCAACGGATAAAGCCATCAACGGATGAAAGCTTCAACGGATGCTAAGTTCAATAGCAGTTGACAGTGACAATTCATAAGCTGACAGAGGCACTTGGGTTGACAGAGACAATTGGAATATGGTAGCCTCTTGGAGGAATCAAGAAAATGCAGCATTTCCATTCTGGTGCAAACAAGGAAGTATTCAAAGATTCACAGTTTATCCTAGATTGCATTGGATAGAGAAATGAAGAAGAAACATGTGAAGAACCTTTTTAATTGTATTTGTACTTTTGTCTTCAGTTGTAAAATTTGGTGATATATAAACCAAGTTGCAGCTAGTAACTAAAATGTGAATTTTCCAGAGCTGTTTAGAAAAACATAGAGAGAAAATCATCTAGTTTGTACTAGGACGCAGCTGTGATCAATCCTTTTGAATCACAGATTTTCTGAAATACACATCTCTGTTGGAACAAAAAATCCACCAGAAAAGTTTTTAAAGCCTTTGTGTTCTTTACATTTGTGTCTTGAATATATATTTGTCTGCACCTGCTCAAAGCAATTCGCACACAATTGTTCATCAAAACACTTAGCCTTTGAAACTGCTCAAAACTTGAAAAAGTTTCGAGATTTACATTCAACCCCCCTTCTGTAAATCTCATTATTAGTTCCATGAGAATAACAGTTCTTACTGCTGAAAACTCATGCATAATCCCATTCTCTTCATAAAATGATCTCATCACAGAATTCTTGAACTCAGTTCCATTATCACTCCTGATTCTTCTTACTTTAAAGTCCAATGATTGTTGACTTACCTTATGTGATTTATGATGATTTCACTAGCTTCATCTTTAGACTTTAGAAAATGTGTCCAAGAGAACTTTGAGAAATCATCCACAATTACTAGGAGAAATCTCTTTCTTGAGATGGACAACACATTGACTGGTCCAAACAAATCCATGTGCAACAATTGTAAAGTTTCTTCAATTGTTGAATCAAGCTTTTTTCTGAATGATGCTTTGATCTGCTTTCCTTTCTGACAGGTATCACACAATCCATCCTTAGTAAACTCCACTTGAGGAATACCTCTAACCAGCTCTTTCTTGACAAGCTCACTTGAAGTTTAGATGGGACAGCTTCTTGTGCCATAGCCAACTTTCATCTTGACTTGCTTTACTGAGAAGATGAGTGACTGATTCTGTATTAGATGAGTTAAAATCAGCTAAGTACACATTTCCTTTTCTCACTCCAGTGAGAACCACTTTGTTGCTCTTTTTATTTATCACAACACAGGCTTCTAAATTGAAAGTAACTGAGTTGCCCTTATCGCAAAGCTGACTGATACTCAACAAATTATGCTTGAGACCATCCACTAGGGCAACTTCTTCAATAATGACATTATCTTTTGAAATCAAGCCATATCCCACAGTATAACCCTTGCTGTCATCTCCAAAAGTGATACTTGGGTCAGCTCTTTCCTTGAACTCAGTGAGCAGGGTAGAATCTCCGGTCATGTGCCTTGAGCAACCACTGTCTAAATACCAAAAATTCTTTATGTTTCCCTGCACACATCAAAATCAAATCAAGTTGATTTTGGTATCAAGTTTCCTTGGGTCCTGCCTTGTTAGCTTTCTTCTTTGGTTTCTTAGGTTTGATCTCATTTGACTTGGGAATTTCTGAATCATCCTTAGTCATTTGAGTTGGACCTTTGAAACTAGTCATTATAACATAATTATCATGCACATTTTGATTAATAGGAAAAGGCATGTTATTTGCAAACATGTTATTCCAGCAAGGCATGCTAAATGGCATTTGAGGCATACTAAATGCAGCATAATAAGGATTATGTGCAAATGGCATATTAGAAAATTGTGCAATCATATTCTGAGCAGACAGAGCATTCATAGGCATTGTAGGCATGACAGTCATATTGGGAAAAGAAGAGGGTGCAGATATGGAAGTAGGCATAGCAAGTTTACAATTAACAGATAAGTGATTAACACTACCACACTTAACACATATTTTTCTTGGTGCATATTTATCAGGTGTGTAGTTGTTATATTTGTTAATTCCTACTTTCCCATTTCTATTATTTTTCTTTTTAGCTTCTGGTTTAACCTCAATCTTTTCCAATTTGTCATTCAATTGCTTGATAGACAGATGACCAACATTAACTTTCTTTTCCTTCCTGACTTGACATGATTCTCCTGGAATAAAGTTCTTAAAAACTGATCCACATTTCTCATTCAACTTAGCTAGCTTAGTTTTACTAACTGGTTTACTCACAGCCGACGGATGTGGCTCTTTGTCACTTGACGGATAATCCTTTTGATTATCCGATGGATGATTTTCATCATCCATCGAGTTCACATCTGTAAACAATCCTTTAACCCAATTGGACTCAAGTTTCTCTTTACTCTTCTTCCAGGCTGCATCACAAAAGGACTCAATACCTTGAACTTTAGTGATTTGAGCATGGACATCTCTAGATAATTTCCATGCCTTAATCACTTCTTGTTCTCGTTCAAGCTGCTTCTTTAAAATCTCTTTTTTCTTCAAGGACTCAGTTAATTCATCCTTAGCAATCTTACACTCATTTCTCAATTTCTCAAATTTAATAAACTGAGACTCTAGCACATTATTCCTCTCACTTAAAAACAAATTGTCTTCTTTAATTTTAGTATTTTCCTTAGTGAGGGACTTAAGTGTAACACGCAGGTGATATAATTCTGTGGACATGTCATTTATTGCATCATTACACTCAGCTTTAGATAAATATGCTAGGTTAGTGGTGATTACCTGATTGCTTGAAGAACTTATTTCTGTTTCATCAGATTTGGCCATTAGAGCTAGATTGACATGGCTTGTTTCTTCATCTTCATCCAATCCATATGCAGCCCAATCATTCTCCTGTGTGATAAAAGCCCTTTCCTTTTGCTTGAGCAACTCAAAGTATTTCTGTTTATAATCAACAGGCTCAAACTTCTTTTTGCTGGAATCAGACTTTCTACATTCACTGGCAAAATGACCCGACAAGCCACATCTGAAACACTTGAATTTTGACTTATCAACCATGTTTCTGTTTGGCTTAGCTGCTCCAAAATTCTTCTTGAATTTGAGCTTGGCAAATCTTCTAGATAAGAATGCTAGATATTCATCAATATCATCCATGTCATCTTGGCTCAATTGATCTTCATTTTCATCTACCAGTCCTTTACCCTTGCTTTCACAGACCTTTGATGTAGACTCAACAGCTTCTACCTTCATCTTTTTCTCCTTCTCTAACTCAGCAACCAGTGCTATGGACCTTCCTTTCTTCCTTCCTTTCTCCATCCTCTCATCTTGCTCTATTTCAAGCTCATAGGTTTTCAGGATGCCATATAGTCTTTCCAAGGTGAACTCCTTGTAATCCTGTGAATTTCTCAATGAGACTGTCATTGGCTTCCACTCTTTTGGAAGAGATTTAAGGAACTTGAGGTTAGAGTATTTTGTTTAATAGACTCTTCCATGCAACTTCAGAGCATTTAGTAGTTTTTGAAATCTACTAAAAATATCAGTGAGAGACTCACTTTCTTCACAGTGGAAATGCTCATATTGTTGAATCAGTAGCTGCATCTTGTTATCCCTTACTTGCTCAGTACCATCACAAATAATCTGGATTGTATCCCAAACCTCTTTGGTTATTTTACAGTTAATGATGTTATCAAACATATCACCATCAACTCCATTGAACAATATATTCATGGCCTTATTGTCTTTCATGACTTGTTCAATGTCAGGATCTGACCATTCATGCCTAGGTTTTGGAACCGATGGTTCATTGCCAGTTGCAGCTCTCATTGGTACATGAGGTCCTCTCTCTATGCAGTCCACATAGGCCTCATCTTGAGAAAGAAGATGTAGATGCATCTTCACCTTCCAGTGGTAATAATTATCTTTGTCCAGAAATGGGATTTTTACTCCAATATCCTTTTTGTTCAACTTGTTGTTTGTTGTGATATTTATACTCTTTATTCTTCAAGAGTTTGCTCTGATACCAATTATTATTCCCTAACAATACAACAAGAATTACAGAAGGGGGGTTGAACGTAATTCTTGCTACTTTTTGAAATTTAAAGAATGTTCTAACTTGATAAATATGACAGTGTTTGATTAGCAATTGTGCAGAATAAAAGAATGATAGAGATCAAAACATTAAGTAATAAAAACACAGGATTTTAAAACTTTCTGGTGGATTTAAAAGTTTCCACCAGATATATATATATATATATATATATATATATATATATATCAAATTGAGAACTCTGTGAAGCTTTGAATAGCTCACAGCTGCTTACAAGTTTAACAACTAAAATTCAGAGAAATGCTTATAGTATATAGCTTGATATGTTTTTCTGAAAATAAGCTAGCTTAGTTTTTTTTTGTTATACTTGCTACACTTGGTTTATATATCACCAAATTTACATAATAATAAGAAAAGATAATAAAACAACACATATCTAGTCTAATTCCATGCTGCTTCACTACTCTATTCCAGCATCTTTGAATATCTTCACAATTGCATGGAAATGGTAATGCTTCTTTGTTCTCAAATTTCTGCTTAACAGGCTGCCACATTCCTTTTACAAACACCCAACGCATGTGACTGTGTTGTCACTGTCAACAACTATTTGAACTTGATCATCCGTCGGGACTATGCTTGGCATCCGTCGGGAGCTTTGTTGATCATCCGTCGGGAGTCTCGTAGATCATCTGTTAGGAGTCTATTTGCCACTTGACTCTATTTCACTTATACAGAATTATAAGACATCTCATATTTATAATTAATCAACCTATTCTGCATATCAATCTAGTAGTCAACATGACTTACAGAACCCTAAGCAATCTACTTGACTAATACATGTTATTTGTAGAAATGTGCTACAGTTCTTATTTTGTTACATAAGCTACTCACTCGATGGATGTCAATTTGTCATCCATCGGGACTATAAAGTTCATCCGTTGGGACTATATTTGATCATCCGTCGAGTGCTACAAATTTCACTAAGTTTAATCAACTAAGGTGTTTTGTTTAATTTATCATCAAGTTCATAACATATTCCTAACAGTTCCCATTGCCCCACCTCAAAGGTCAAAGATGGGACCACAAAGGAGGATGGGTATATATGTCGGTTTTGATTCACCATCTATTATAAGATATCTTGAACCGCTAACTGGGGATATTTTTACTGCTCGCTATGTTGATTGTCATTTTGATGAGTCAATATTTCCAATATTAGGGGGAGATAAATTATTGCATAAGATAAACCCTGACTTGATATGGAATATATCAGGATTAAATGCTTTAGATCCGCGAACTAATCAATGCGAATCTGAAGTTTAAAGAATTATTCATATGCAAAATATTACTAATCAAATGCCAGATGATTTTAGTGATTCTAGACATATTGTTAAATCACATATACCTGCCATTAATGCCCCAGCAAGGATTGAAATATCTCTTCATAAATCAGTTCCCGAAGAATTGACTAGTAATTCAAAACCACGCCAGAAGCGCGGTAGACCAGTTGGTGCAAAAGATGTTGTACCATAAAAATGAAAAATAATTGGACATGCCTCTAAAGTGGCAAGTGTTCCAGACAATACCCCGGAAGTGGTATCCCCTCCTCAAGAGGTTAAAACCCCTAAAGTGGCAGTGACAAAACCCCCAGAAGTGGTATTACCTCTAGAAGAGGATATTACCCTTGAAGTGGCACATGCTTTCGTAAAAGCAAAGGTACCTGAAAGTTATGAGATCTCATTGAGTTATGTACATAACGGAAAATTATTGGATTGTGGGAGTATTGAAATTGATGATGTATATGCTTTTTCCGTGGCATGTGATATTATTATGAACTCCGATCCAGAACCACAAAATGTGAAAGAATGTCGACAAAGAGATGATTGGCCAAAATGAAAAATTGCAATGCAGGAAGAATTGCAATCCTTACGCAAGAGAAATGTATTTGGACCTACAGTCCGAACACTAGCTGGTGTGGTCCCCGTTGGGAACAGGTGGGTATTTGTATGAAAATGAAATGAGAGAAATGAAATTGTAAGATATAAAGCCCGGCTCGTAGCCCAGGGATTCTCTCAAATGCCTGGATTTGATTACCGGGAAACTTACTCTATTGTGATGGATGGAGTTATTTTTCGTTTTCTTTGGGTATGGCTTGTATGGAAAAATTGGAAACATGTCTGAAGTAAGTTGTGATAGCCTACATATATGGATCACTTGATAGTGATATCTACATGAAAATCCCTGAAGAATTAAAATTGGATGAGACTAAGACTCGTCATTTATACTCAGTTAAATTACAACGATCAATATATGGACTGAAACAATCTGGTCGTATGTGGTACAACAGGCTTAGTGAATACCTATTGAATGATGGGTATGTTAATGATAAAGTATGTCCATGTGTGTTTATTAAAAGATCGCAAACTGGTTTCGTTATTATTGTTGTATATGTGGATGATTTGAATATTGTAGGTACTTCTGAAGATATTACTAATGTTGCTAATTATTTGAAAAATGAGTTTGAGATGAAAGATCTTGGAAAGACAAAGTTCTGTTTAGGTTTACATGTGGAATACTTATCTTCAGGAATATTTGTTCATCAATCAACCTACACAGAAAAGGTTATTAATCTATTTTACATGGATAAATCTCATCCTCTGACTACACCAATGGTGGTTTGGTCACTTGAAGTTGAAAAGGATCCATTTCTTCCCAAAAAAGAAGATGAAGATCCACTTAGACCAGAAGTTCCATATCTCAGTGCAATTGGCGCTCTTATGTACCTCGCAAACAACACACGACCTGATATTGCTTTTGCTGTAAATCTATTAGCAAGATTCAGTTTGGATCCAACTAAAAGACATTGGGATGGAATCCAGTATAAATTGAGATATCTTCGCGGGACAATTGATCTTGGATTATTCTTTCCAAATAATTCGAAATCACATCTGGTTGCATATGCAGATGCTGGATACTTGTCAGATCCTCATGTTGGACGATCACAGACAGGTTACTTATTCATATATTGCGGTACTGCTATCTCTTGGAAATCTACAAAACAGACCATGACTGTAACTTCATCAAATCACGCAGAATTACTAACAATCCATGAAGCAAGTAGGGAATGTGTCTGGCTACGATCCATAATCCAACATATTCAGCATTCATGTGGATTATCAAATGTCATAGACGGATGTACTATTTTGTTTGACGATATTCAGTTTGCATTAAACAGATAAAGGAAGGATATATCAAGGGAGATCGAAAAAAACACATCTTACCAAATGT
Source organism: Apium graveolens (assembly GCF_009905375.1). NCBI lineage: Eukaryota > Viridiplantae > Streptophyta > Magnoliopsida > Apiales > Apiaceae > Apium > Apium graveolens. Next base: position 117,900,498 of record NC_133652.1, read on the forward strand.
CTTCTACACTCACGAATTACAAGAGAATGGATATATTGAGGTACAACAAGTTCGATCATGTGATAATCTGGAGGATATACTTACAAAGTCACTATCGACATCAACATTTGAAAAGCTACGAAATAACATCGGAAAGCGAAGATTAAAGAACATATTACATCAAGATGTCAATATGTAAGATATTTTATTCAGGGGGAGACTGTACTCTTTTTCCTTCGTCAAGATTTTTATCCCACCGGGTTTTCCTTACAATGTTTTAACGAGGCAGTCAATTTTTGATATACTCACATTTGATAATCAAGGGGGAGTGTTATAATAATGATTGTCAAATCTTATTAAGGAGTGTAAGTCATATGTCATAGACCTATTTGTATATTCGAGGATTCAACTCAACTCAAATAAGAATGTAATAAGTAAATAGTGGATCTACCGTCAGAGAGATCTCGCAAAGTAATATCTGTCAAAGGATTCAGAAACAAAGTTCATCTACAGACTTGAGGATTTAATTCACTGGAAGAAGTTCAAGAAGTTGATCATGCCTCAGTGATATAAATCAAGATCGTGGATTTAATCAAGTGACAGAGATCTCGTCAGAGTATCATTAATTACAAGGATTTAATCTGAAGAAAATCAAAGTGTCAAAGTCAAGACATGAAGAAACGTCATGGAAGTTAGTCACTCATGAACCAGACAGTACATCGAGTGTCAGCGTTGAAGTGGTGGAATTGATTCATAATTTTCAGTGATTTTCAGAAGATTTGCAGAAGAATGGTTGCTGCTCAAGACTAGAATTAATTCTCTATTAATTAATTAAGTCATCTAATTTAATTAAGAAAATAAATTATATCTGCGAAGAATAATTTATTTATTAATTGAATTAATTGATTAATTAATTCTGAATTAATTCTAGGAATTTTAGGAATTTTCAGAAGTTTAATTGGATTAAATTCAAGCATTAAATCAGCAAGACAATTGAAAATGAACTAGCATGACAATCAGGATTGTCATACCGATTGTCATGCTAGGCCATTGTCAATTGTCTCACCGAAAGTTACTCTAGGAGGATGATTGTCTTGCTAGTTCATTCTGATTGTCATGCTAGTTCATTCAGATTGTCTTGCTAGTTCATTCAATTGTCTCACCGAAAGTCTTGCCAGCTATAGGATTGTCATGCCAAGTCAATTCTATTCGTTTGCTGATTTAAAAAGAAGCAGAGAAGCAGCAACATATAATTAAGAACACAGAAGTCAAGAAACAAGGCAGAAAAGAAAATCAAGAAGAAATATTTCATCTTTTCATCTGCATACTTCAAGATTAAATTTCTAGATTGTAAAGTTAAATCCAATCCACTAGAAATCTTTATCTTGCTCTTGTGTATCAATCTAGCGGATCAAAATCCCTAGAACTTAATCTCAAATTGCGTTTAGCATTTGAATCTTTTTTATTACAAAAATAGAAAAAGTTCATGTCGAATTTATTCTAGATTTGTGATAATTAATTTGAGATTAATTCCTTGTAATCGATACAGTTGTTGTAACACCTTTCAAGTTTAATAATATTTTTATTTAACTTGAATTTTGTTTCACATTTTTTATTCCGCATTTAATTCGATTATTCGGTACTGTTTGTATTCAACCCCCCCTTCTACAAACACATTGGGACCTAACAATTGGTATCAGAGCCTTCTGATTAACGAACAAATCAAGATCCTAGACTTTTGTGATTTTTCAACTCCTTGAATTTTTATTTATTCAAAAATTCATAATGACTTCACATAAAATTGGAACCGTTAAAATTCCACAATTTGATAAAGAGAATTATATCATGTGGAAGAAGAAGATGCTATTATTTTTACAAGTTGCAAATCCCAAATATTCAAACTTGTTAAAGAAGGGTATAAAAACTCCGATGGTTATTGAACCGGAGGTAATAATAGATGGTGTGGTGACTACTGAAGCTAGAACCTATCCAAAAGAGCCTGAAGATTTTACTCCTGCTGAGAAGGAAGAAGCCTCCTTGGATGCCAGCCTTCAATTAATATTAATTGATTCCCTTGATCCCTTGATGAACAGACATGTGATGAACTGTAAAAATTCCAAACACATGTGGGAAACTATTGAGGTGATTAATGAAGGCACAGAGGAAGTTAGGGAGAACAAGTTGGAAATCCTAACCTCTGAATATGAACATTTCAAATCAAATCCAGGAGAAGGAATTACTGAAGTGTTTGAGAGGTACAATGCGTTGATCAACAACCTGAACATCAATGGAAAGTATTATTCAATCAGGGAGGTCAACAAAAAGTTCCTTTTAACACTGCCAGCTCATCTTGAACATAGAATCACTGCCATTAGAGAAGCTAGAGATCTGAGTGAGATTTCTTTGGACAGGCTCTATGGAGTGTTAAAAACCTATGAGTTGGAGCAGATTCAACAGAAGGAAGTCTACGGGAAGGATAGAATGGTCAGCACATCTACTGCACTTGTAGCTGAAGGTCAACAACAACAACAATCTCAACAGTTAGAAAGAATGGTACAGTTTTCCAAGGGTGGGGAAAATGAGTTAGTAGCAGAATATGATCCTCCTACTACAAATCAATCAAGTGATGATTTTTATTCCTTGGAAGAGCTGGAGCAATTGGAAGACGAGTCAATGGCCCAAATTGTCAAGAGATTCTCTCATATCAGATTCAAGAGGAATCCCAAGCTTAAGTACAAGTCCAACTACAACAAATTCCAGAAAGGTGGATCTTCATCCTCTAACACCAGCAGTGGTGGATACAAAACAGGGATGGTTGATCGGAGCACCATTAGATGCTATAACTGCAATGAGTTGGGACACTTTGCCACAGAATGCAGGAAGCCAAAGCAAGTAAGAAAGAACTCTGAAAGGGCTTATCTGGCAAAGGGAAGAAGCTGGGATGATACTGACAGTGAAGATGAAGATGAAGGAAATCTTGCTCTTATGGCTATTGATGGAAAAGCTTCATCGTCAAGAATAGAGGTAAAACTTTTTGATGCTGAAATGGTTTATCATCTAAGAGGTAACTTAGATTGTGCACGTCGTGATAATGAACTGTTAAGTTTAAAGATCACAGACCTTGAGAAAGAGGTCAATGAATTAAGACTTGTGCACATTAATCAAGACAAATTAAAAGAACAGGTATCTTTTCTAGAGAATAGAGTTGACTGTTATAGAAAACTCGAAACTATTCTCAAAGACAAGATCACCGGTCTTGAGACTAAGGTTAGAGCCTACTTCAATTCTTGTTCGAAGGCTAAAGAGTTCTACAGTAAGCAAGCTGTTAATCAAACATCTGGAATAGGTTATGATTACAATGCTGCTATTGGAGAATTAGGCATAAACTCCCCTCCTCATGTATGTGCTAAAGGGAGGGAAGTACCACATGTGCTTAAGGGTGTTGATGAACCCCTCTATAAAGCATCAATTGCTGAACCATTTGATGCGACCTCTTATGTTATTCAAGAAGAAATACGTGCTGAAGATCATGCTTATGAGAAGATTGTTTCCAAGTCAAGTGAGTCGAAAGTTCCAGTCAAAGTTGTGAAAGCAACTGAGACTAACTCAGACACACATGAGTTGGATAACAATAATGCCATGTCTACCATGCATAAATTGCCTGCTGTTAATCACTCTCATAAAGCATGTGGTGTTGCTAATTGTATGTCTTGTGCTTTTAATATGATGTATGCTTATTTTAATGGTAAGCATGTGTCTAATGATAAGACTACTCCTCGTCAGCATGTGAATAACAAGAAGCATGATAGGTCTAAGACTGCTAGTCCTTCTAAGGATAGAAAGGAGACATTTGTGCCTAAGCTTAAACAGAAATTTGTTAAGGCTGTTAACAAGGTCAAATGTTCAGTCATTGAGAATGTTGAGACCATTAAAATTAAAAATGTTGTTTTGCCTGACAAAGGACAGTTCTACAAGTATGCCGGGCCCAACCAAGTTTGGGTTCCGAAGAAGGTCTAATCCATTTGTAGTGCAGGGCATTAAACAAGTATAACCGGTAGTGTGGATTCTTGACAGTGGATCATCAAGACATATGACCGGAGATAGAGCCCTGCTATCAAATGTGGTTGAGAAAGCTGGCCCCCTGGTTACCTTTGGAGATAACAGCAAAGGTTTATCTGAGGGATATGGCTGTTTGCAAGCTGGGAATGTTATCATTGTAATTTTGTATATTGTGCTAGGTTATTATCAGGAAGCAGTATCTAACATATAGCACCAGTGACGAGACTTGAGAATATTACGACATATCAGGCACCTGCTGCACATTACACTTGGAATTGGACTCTAGTAAGATGTGTACAAGTGTACTCCTGGTTGGTGAGTCAAAAGAGGAAGTCAATGCACCACAGTTCATGGACTTTGCAGCTGCAGATCTATTGGACTATGCAATCTCTTCTTCACAGTCTCACTTCAGGTTGGTATGAACTAGTATACTGCTCAAGCAATCGTCAAGGACATGGTATGGCACTCTAACTGCAGTTACAGTTGTATATGAACTAGTAGAGTCGTCATATTTATAACTATCTTATCACTAAGCACAATCATATTGTTTTATATGTGCAGTGGTATATTGATTATGCAACATAACAATTAGTATCTAAAGTACTTGACAAGTATCGATCAATGATATGTTGTTAACATTATGTTGCAGATATTTGTAAGCTTTTGATATGAATGAGAATTACTTAGACTTTACCCTAAGTGATCAATGTTTTATCAAAAACTCATTCATATTGAAAAACAAAATCAAACTTCTTTCTACATTAGTGATTTCTTATTTCATGTAAAATCTTTTGAAATCACTATTGTAAATCATTTTCTCTCTATTACCATTTATTCTGTGTTACAGGTTCAGTCTCCAATGACTTTCTTTCATTGACAGTCATGAGGTTGAAAACCCACAACGTCTATCCCAGACTGTAAAGACAAACACAAAAACAGAACCAACCAACACTCTCTTACCACTAAATGTAGTATGAATGAGCGTGAGGGAGATAGTGCCTAGTGCACCAAATAAGGAAGGTTCTGTAGTCAACCCAGTAGCTCTGTCTCATACATAGATGAGTAGTATTTAAACCGAGACAACTGCTAGCCCCCATACATCTTCTCAAAAAGATGTAATGGCTGAAAAGGCACAAAAACAGTTACTAGATTCATTCTCTCAACAGGGTGAGTCTATTGAATTTTGCCTGTCAGCCAAGGTATCCGATGTAGTGTCACCACTTCAAACATAAACAATTCTTGATGCACAAGGAGAGGTTACACACACAAAGGATGAGTTGACGGAAACAAGAGTTTCGACCATTTTAAGGTCAGATTCGATTGTTTAAGGTTCGTTAGTGGACCAATTGCCTTTACAGGTGTTAGGAGAGGATACTGATCCAAAAGCCATATGTCAGTGGTCAGTGTCTACCTCCCCAGGCTTAAATCCCCTGGATGCATCTGCGGATAGTGGATCTGACATAGGTGCAGATCGGCAACTTGTTGACAATGATTCAGATATTACCTGATAAGTCACAAGGAAATGTCTTCACAGACATTAGAAGGGAACCTTGATCTTTATGCTAAATTCTTTAGATCATTGTTTACCTTCCCAGAATTCAAATCTGGAACCCTGAAAGGGAAACTAGCAACTTGTAGATTATGACTCAGATTTATCTGACGAGTTTAACAAGGATGGGGATTTGTGAACTCCCATTGCACCACCTGTGACCTCCTTAAGGATGGCTAAGGTGATTTTCCTTGCAGGTACAGCTGGATTATGGAGCTATGAGAGAAGAGTGATACACTTGTGAGAATGAGTGTAAACACGAGTGGAGAGAAGAGTGAAACACATGTGAGGTACACTAAAACACAATCACACACTCACAGTGAGGAAGAAAGAGAAACTACTTGTTATTTCTTTTCCAACCAAGTGAAATATGAGAACTCCTTCAGACGACGGCATACATTCCTTCTTTAAGGGGGAGATAGAAGCTTAAGTAATAGTTTGGAGGATTCCTCAACTAAGGGGGAGAAATAGCAGGGAGTAAGAAAAAGATCCTACTTGTACACTACACCACACCATTGTTGTTTGTAACTACGGATCCTATTGTACGGGAGAGGTGGTAAACACAAGGTGATTTCCTAGTAAGGGAAGAAGCTGTTAGGGGAGTACCATTGGTTTTTATCTGCGGATCCTATTGTACGGGAGAGGTGGTAAAACGAAGGTGATCTTCTTTAATCAGTTGATTCTTATAGGGGGAGAAGCAAGAGAGATATGTGCTTCTCAACAGGAAATGTGGTTGTACAAATGAAGATGAAACTACTTGAAGATATGTTCAGTCTAGAGGAACATCTACTTGGAATCTGGAAAATGTTAAATCTCATCCAGAAATTTTCTGCTATTTACTTTGCATGTATGTTTATATCTTTTTCTTATTTGTTAGTTGAGTTATCCTCTAGGTATTTGTGTGTTATTGTCTAACAAACAAATAGGGGGAGATTGTAAGTCATATGTCATAGACCTATTTGTATATTCGAGGATTCAACTCAACTCAAATAAGAATGTAATAAGTAAATAGTGGATCTACCGTCAGAGAGATCTCGCAAAGTAATATCTGTCAAAGGATTCAGAAACAAAGTTCATCTACAGACTTGAGGAGTTAATTCACTGGAAGAAGTTCAAGAAGTTGATCATGCCTCAGTGATATAAATCAAGATCGTGGATTTAATCAAGTGACAGAGATCTCGTCAGAGTATCATTAATTACAAGGATTTAATCTGAAGAAAATCAAAGTGTCAAAGTCAAGACATGAAGAAACGTCATGGAAGTTAGTCACTCATGAACCAGACAGTACATCGAGTGTCAGCGTTGAAGTGGTGGAATTGATTCATAATTTTCAGTGATTTTCAGAAGATTTGCAGAAGAATGGTTGCTGCTCAAGACTAGAATTAATTCTCTATTAATTAATTAAGTCATCTAATTTAATTAAGAAAATAAATTATATCTGCGAAGAATAATTTATTTATTAATTGAATTAATTGATTAATTAATTCTGAATTAATTCTAGGAATTTTAGGAATTTTCAGAAGTTTAATTGGATTAAATTCAAGCATTAAATCAGCAAGACAATTGAAAATGAACTAGCATGACAATCAGGATTGTCATACCGATTGTCATGCTAGGCCATTGTCAATTGTCTCACCGAAAGTTACTCTAGGAGGATGATTGTCTTGCTAGTTCATTCTGATTGTCATGCTAGTTCATTCAGATTGTCTTGCTAGTTCATTCAATTGTCTCACCGAAAGTCTTGCCAGCTATAGGATTGTCATGCCAAGTCAATTCTATTCGTTTGCTGATTTAAAAAGAAGCAGAAAAGCAGCAACATATAATTAAGAACACAGAAGTCAAGAAACAAGGCAGAAAAGAAAATCAAGAAGAAATATTTCATCTTTTCATCTGCATACTTCAAGATTAAATTTCTAGATTGTAAAGTTAAATCCAATCCACTAGAAATCTTTATCTTGCTCTTGTGTATCAATCTAGCGGATCAAAATCCCTAGAACTTAATCTCAAATTGCGTTTAGCATTTGAATCTTTTTTATTACAAAAATAGAAAAAGTTCATGTCGAATTTATTCTAGATTTGTGATAATTAATTTGAGATTAATTCCTTGTAATCGATACAGTTGTTGTAACACCTTTCAAGTTTAATAATATTTTTATTTAACTTGAATTTTGTTTCACATTTTTTATTCCGCATTTAATTCGATTATTCGGTACTGTTTGTATTCAACCCCCCCTTCTACAAACACATTGGGACCTAACAAGGAGGACTCGCGATAATTATTAAGAAAGACTTAATTTAATATTGAAAGTTTATCACGAAAATCAAGATTTTGTTAACCTGGCTAAGAAAACTTACATATTAAGTTTTCTTAATATAGTTGATAAAACTCTACTATAAATAGAAGTTTTGACTAGTCACTTGTACTTGAACAATCACAGGAGAAGTAATAATTCTTTTGTTGTTTTTTTCCTTCTCCATTTCTTTCTCAATAATTTATAGTTTATTTATTAGAGTAATGACATATATGATCATTTGTCGAGGTTTGCACCCTATTACTTGAAATGCTCCGTGGAGTGTACAATCAGCCATATTAGGTGTCACGTGCGATCTGTACTCATCAGTCATCATCGTGTTATAAATGACCCCTCAGCTTACACTTTACAGACCCTACTGCACTGATTTCAGTAACTTGTGGTTGGTTGCAGATAAACATTGTAACTGAAGATATGACATGTTATTTCTTAATAATTGTTACTGGTTTATTTATAATAAATAATGTTTATTTATTCAGCGAAAGCTGCCTTAAGTTGAAAAAGTGCTATCTTCGGGTTTTGCACACAACTTATAAGCCACTTATGACTTATAAGTCCGTAACAGCTTATGTAAGAGTATTTGTCGACTCAACTTATAAGTTGAATTTATAACTTATAAGTTGATAAGTTAAATATTAGCAACGACGTACTTTTTCTTAACTTATTATGATTTTTCGCTGATTTATTAACTTCAGTTTTAAAAAATATTTTTTTAAATGTTAATTTAACTTACAATTCATAAATTTAGATAATTATATTTAATAATTATTTATTTTAATTCATTTAAGAAAAAAAATTCTTACTTATAAGTAAAACTATCCAAACACTTGTTTGTGTGACAACTTATAAGGTGCTTATAACTTATAATAAGTTCGTAAGATGAGGAGTGTTTGTCGACCCCACTTATAAGTTGAATTTATAACTTATAAGCTGATAAGTTGAATGTTAGCAAATACGTAGTTTTTCTTAATTTATTTTGATTTTTCGTTTTTTTATTAAATTTAATTTTAAAATATATGTTTATAAATATTATATTAATTCAAAACTCATGAATTAAGATAATTGTATATAAAAAGTATTTGTTTTAGTTCATTTAAATAAAAATAATTTTGACTTTTAAGTAAAGTAATGTAAACACTTATATAACTTATAATTTTTAATTTACTTATTACTTATAAGTTATTTATTCATTTTAAGTTATAAGTTACTTATTTTAAGATTTCTCAAACAAGCACTAACTTATAAGTATTCTTCTCCTTATCACTCACTTATTGATTTTAAGTCATAAATTGCTTATTTTCAGATTTCCCAAACATACACGAAGTCATAGATATTAGCCAAAGGAAAATACAAAGTAATTTATGAAATGCCGATTAATATATATTAGCCTAAAACCCGTGCGATGCACGATTGTTTTAAATAATTGTTATTTTATTAGTTATATTTTTTAAAAGAATAAATATGTCTCAATAAGTATAATCGAATATATTTTTATTATAATATATTAGGTTCGTTGTACCGACCGGCGACCCCTGAATTAATTTAGTTCTAAACTTGTTCCACATAGGGTACCTAGTCATTTACCTTTTTTACTTTTAGTTTTGTGTGATTGGTTTTGCAGAATAAGAAATGGAGTTTATATGTTTGAGCGTTTAATTATTTTTCATATTATTATTTGAAGGGTAATGTAGCTCTCCAATATCTCTATCATGTGCTATTTAGACATGTTGATATGATAGATAATGTAGAAAAAGGAGGTATTTTAGTTAAAAAAGATTAAGAAACAAATATATTTTAGTTGAAAAAGATAATTAATTTATATACTAATAAGGATTTAAATAGTTTTAAAATAAACAGGTTCAAAATATAATAAATTAGGGGTAATTAAGTAAAAATAACATTAATAATTAAGTAAGTGTAATTAAGTAATTTCACTAAGTACCGAACAACCAACTACCAAAACCCGTGCGATGCACAGATTGTTTTTAATAATATATATTTTTGAATTTAATTTGAAATGAATTTTTTAAGATATAAAATTTATTTATTTTAAATTTTAAATATAAATGATTTGATAATAATCATAAATATATACGTGTGTATAAGTTAGTGAATTTTTTTGTCAAGTTATTGATAATATTGAAATAAGTAGTATTTAAAAAATAATATAATAACTGAAATATATAGTTTCACTGATATTTAGAGGGATTTTTACAAAAGATAATTATATTTCAATCAAAACATATTTGTTTCGTATTTAATATAATAATATAGATAGATTGATTTGTGTTAGTTTAACGTGTCTATTATGACTAACGAATAATCTCTAGTTTCGTTTAATAAAATAAAATTAACATTATATAATTTGAAAAAACCTGTATTTTTTCGGCTATTAAGGACGGATGGTTATCTCATTCATGTTTAAGCCTACATTATATTTGACAACTAATTAGATAGATTTTAATTTTATTTAAATCCGGATCAATCCTCTGAAAATTGTCTTTAATTTGATTTTTTTTAAATTTAAGTTTAAAGCAATAAGACTCTTAAGAGAAATTAAAATAATGAAGGTCCCGATACATGTTTATTTCCTATTTTAGGTCCAAATAATAAAAATTAAAAAAAGAGAGAACTCAGGTGCTTTGGTCCTTATTCGGCTAGAGTATTGTTTTTGGATAATTGGTGTTTGGGTTGTTTGGGTATGTAATATAGGGCTTGATTCAAGGAATGTGTTGTAATTAATCAGTATAAACATGTAATACTCGAAGACATGATTTTGTTGTTATCCGGCGCTGTAATTATTAAATTTATTAAAATAATTAATAAGTAATTGTATTTAAATATTCAACAAGTACCGAATGATGGACAATCAAATTTGTAATTTTTCATCTATTAGTAGATAATCCGTGTATGCACGGTTGTTTTTATCATATATTGTAAATTCTTATTTTTTTTAATTTTTTTTATCGTAGGTAAAGATGCACAAAAGGTCTACCGGGTCGGGTTTTAACCGGGTCTTAAAAAATCCGCGTTTTGACCGGATCGGACTTTTCGGGCTTTGACTTTGACAGGGCCGGGCCGGACTTTCCGAAAATATCAGAGCCGGGTTTGGGCCCTTGAGGCGGGCCTAACCGGGCTTTTTTCAGCCCGGATCGGATCGGGCTGGGTTTTTTCTAATTTAAATTGGATCGAGTTTTATTAGAGATTCCGAATAATACATATGTTAGCAACTAGATCGTCGTAAAAATGTATTAGTTTATATGGAATATTTTATGAAAACATTACTTCGTTGAAAATATTTAAGTTCGGCAAAAAATAAACATGTGTATAAAATAATATGTTTTATCATTATTATCCAAATATATATAATGTATTTACTATATCTTCTTTCATTATTTATGCAATGAAGTATATAAATAATATTATTAATCACAAATATGTAAATATATATGTATTTAAAGTATTATTTATATTTATAGTAAATGTGAATTCATAAATATATAAGAAAATATATTGGAATAATCAGATTTTAACCGGGCTTTTTCGGGCTTTTAATCGTGCCGGGCAGGGCCGAAGCCCGGGCTTTTAACCGGGTCGGGCCGGGCCGAGCTTTGCCTAAAAATATAGGGCCCGTCAAGACCCTAAGCCCGGGCCGTCCCGGACAGGGCTTTGACCGGGCCGGGCTTGACCGGCCTTTGACCGGATCGGGCTGGGCCAGATTTTCGGGCCCGTGCTTTTTGTGCATCTCTAATCGTAGGTAACATGCAGCATATCTCTGAAATAATACTAATTTTTTTATAACTTTAATATATTGTCGGCACGATTCGAACCTTATAATTTTAAATAATACTAATTTTTAAGAATAAATATAACAGTCAACAACGATCGACAACCAAAATTTCAATATTTCGTCTTTAATATAATGGTATAGATAAAAATATAATATAAGTATCATATTTTAAATATAATAGAACCAGGTAGGCGATTAATTTTCGGTGTCCTATTTTAAATATAATATGAAGTGTCATAATATAAGTGTTCTATTTTAAATATAATAGAATTGATAGCTGAGTAATTTTAGGTGTCTTGTTTTAAATATAATATTAAGTATCCTATTTTAAATATAATAGAACGACTAACAACCAAAATTTTAATGTTTCGACTTTAATATAATAGTATAGATATAGATTTTATATTTTGTTTTAGTCGAATGGGTATTATACATTATTTTGTTTTTTCCGATGTCATAATATCGACCAATGAATTATCGTTCAATTCTAATTTTATTTTATCTCGGTTTAATATTATATTTTTTTAACCAAAGCGATAATATTTATTATTTTGTTTTAGCTGATGCAGCAAATTAACCTAACTATATTTGGTTTTTTTAGCCTTGTATCATTTTTATAATTTTATTTAAATCCAAAGGGATAATGTATGTTATTTTAATAGCTTATTTTATTCCTAGGACATTATATATCTATGAATTATTTTTAAATTTTAATTTTGTTTTTTAGACCGGTTCAATAATTTTTTTTGTCCGGGTGATTAGTAATTTGAATTTTCTTTTAGACTGGTTTAATATAATAATTCTTTATTTTATGCATGGGTGAATAGTATATATTATTTTATTTTGACTTGAGTTTATTATGCAAATTTAATTCTATTATATTTCCTAATTATATTGTGCATATTAATCTATTATACATTATAATCGATTTTAAAAATAATTAAAAATAATAATTAAATAAAATTAGAAGGCATAAAGTAAATTACCATAAGATCCCGTGTGAGGCATGACATGGTATGTTGCCGGGACGCAGTATGTTGTACAGCGTGTACTCTTTACAAGTTACACTTGCACTTCTATACACATGACTTGGGTACCGAGGACAAAATTTTTATTAAAATATTAGTTTTGCTAAGTTAATGGGATGAGAAAAAAAGAAAAATTATAATTTAATAAGAAAAAGTATAAAGTTGAGTAAAATAGTGGCACCAATTAATATTTAATGAATAAAGTGAGTGTAGTGAAATAAAATAGTGAATATGGTTAATTTTTATATTATTAAATTTTTAATATTTTTAGTAAGTTTGAAATGTATAGAATTGAATGGGAAATCCAAAAAAGGAAAGTGTATAAAAATTAATGGGACAGAGGGAGTAGTTTAATAACAGAATTAGAAATCGACTTTCAACCGGTTTAATATTATATTAATTAATAAGGGTATTTAAGTAATTTCAGTAATTACCGACCGGCCCAGTACCAAACTTTTAATATTTCATCTATTATAATATAATATAGATTTATACATTATAATAATCTTTGTATACAAGATTTTAGAGAGTTTTTGAAAAATCATTTATATTTTCGAAAATATAGCTCAGTTTGTAAAAATAAACAAAAAGATTAAAAATGTAGTGATCACTGCAAAAGTCGGATCTTTAATTCTTTATGCAAAAAGATAAAGCCTCTGCCGTTTTAGCTTAGCGTGTGGCTCAATGAATATATATATTCACTAGAAAAAGCAACATCATAGTATTTCTTTTTTTAATAAATATCAAATAATTTATCACAACTTTTTAGCACTAACTGATGATCCCTATTCAGTCGGGGTCTTCTCCTTGCTGAGTCCGGATTCACATTACGTTTGGACAAGAATAACGGCAGCGAGCGGTGTAGCTGTAGTTCGGGAACCTACAAAACAGAATCAGAGGGGGGTGGCGTCCCCGCGGCACCTCCAGCGTGAGAATGAGAAAGGATTTTGGAGGAGAAATGGGCAAAACGGAAATTATACGAGATTATTGTGGTATGTATATGTGTGTATATGAGAGAGAGAGTGTGTAACCTGTAACCTTACTTTTGTCCTGCCTTTTATAGGCCTCCCACTAGGGTTTAGGGGTTTGCATATTTTGATCAGGACCGTAGGTGTGTCTTTTGGACTGTAGGACGTGTGGACGCCTGGGATGAGCCGATGTATTGCCGAATCCGGACCGTAGAAATGTTCTGGATCTGGGGTACCTGGACGGTGGTGATATTGTCACGCATCCTGGACTCTCCAGGGTTAATGCTGGGTGCTTCATGGGCTCTCCTTATTGGGCCCTGGGCTCTTGTTATTGGGCCTGCACTAATATAGGCTATCATTTTCCCCCCACTCCCTTATGCGGGTTTACCTGGAAGGGGGAGTAGATTGGTTATTGTTGTGCTGCAACGCCTTAGAAAAGAATTTGGGGTTTATTTGATTTGTTGCCCCTAACCCCGGGGTCTAATGGGAATAAGACTCCGGGGTTGACTTGGATAGTCATTTGATTTAAGTCCAAGGTGGGCTCCCTTGAAGTACTTAGAAGAAATTTTGGGGTTTATTTGATTTGTTGCCCCCTAACCCCGGGGTTTAATGGGAATAAGATTCCGAGGTTGACTTGGATAGTCATTTGATTTAAAATTTGAATTTTGGATAAGGTTTTGTGGATAAAGACAGGATGACATTTGATTTGACCAGACTCTGAAAAGCTGATCCTGAAAACCCGAAGTGGAAGAAGACTGTTGGGATTCCAACCGGGGTAAAAAATACACGTGTGTATATATGTATATATATTTGAGTGTGAAGACGGTTAACTTTCCCCTTTTCCCTGAAAAGGCGCGCCCACGCCATAATTACCGTGCAATAACTATTGCGCAGTTAATTTGTGATAACCATTCATGGGTCGCCAGGTGGCGCTGTTGTCCCCCCACTAATGTAAAAATAAAAACTGCTCAGTTCCCTCCTATCTCCTATAAATACCTCCTTATCTCCCTTGTTTTTTCTTTTACGCGAACACTTGCAAATGGAGAGCAAAAAGAGATTTCACAGAGATTTTCGGAGCATTTCTTGTTGAAGCCTTCATTTTATCTCCTGCTATTTGTAAGTATCTTTATTCTTCTTGCTTTCTTTCAATTCTGCTCTGTTTCGTGCCATGCATGCCATCATTTCAAGCGAGTTCTTGCTTCGCTATTCTCCATTGTTTTCCTAACTATTTCGTTGTTTTGCACTTGAATCTGTATAGTTGTGTGGGTTTTGCAGTGGCTTTGTGTTTATTTCGTGTAAACAACATCGATTTTGTTAGTTTATTATGCGAAAATATGGGTTTTTGGTAGTGTAAAAGTTGTTGAGCCCGGGGTATGTTCTTGTTATATGTTTTTGGTTGTAGATGTATATATATAGTGTAGATCTTGCTTTTGATTTGTGAATCGTGTATGACTGTTTCTGATTTTGTCTTGTTTTTTGTTTTTATTTTTGTGTTTGGGTTCGGGGATTGGCATTGACTCCGGGGTACGCTTATATGTAAATATATATATATATATATATAGTATATGCCAGGTAGCCATTTTAAGAAAACTGCTAACCTCAGACTCCGGTATCCCGAGCGACCTAGTGGTTTAGGTGAACTATTTTCGGCCTACCCTTCATCTTCCTCTTCCAGTAGTAGCTCTGCAGAAATGCCTCCCCAAGTTGAACAGCCTCAGCAAGTTCTAGCTCAGACTTTAGTCCTAGGCCCCGGGGGTACCTTGTCCAATCCGGATGGGTCTTGGGAGGACGTAGACCAATATTTTGTCCAATACCGAGTAAACCCTAAGCCCTTGGGCTTTTATTATAGAGATTTATCTGAGGCGTATGGGGGCCTAGAAGGGTTAGACGGTAGGGAGCCCTATAACGAGGATGACATGAACATAAAGTTTTTTACCGCCCCGAGGACCCGATACGAATGTGGGGCGGTCCACAAGGAAATTCAGGATAAGTATACTGACGCCGAGGTGGATAGCGCCCTTAGGTTTGCTTTTAATCTCGATGACAAGTATGAATGGAGATGGCCCGAGCTGTACGAGAGGGTGTACCACAGACCGGCGGGGGGGGGGGGTTATGTAGGGATTCCCTTAGAACACCTCCGGGGCACGCGCCTCGGACTTCACCAGTTTACCAAATCTTTGTGCCAAGATGTGTATGGGATTCCCTTCACACAATTAGCCCCGAATTCAGTGAAGTGGATCAGTTGGTTCTTGGCCTGTTGTCATGCCAAAAACTACCTTCCCACCTTCAAGCTTTTCCACCACATTTTCAAAATCAAGAGATCCACTGCCCGACCAATATATGAGTTTTTATTTCAGATTGAGGATTATGAGTATCCGTCCGATAAGATGGTACTCCCGGTTAGCATGCTGACATCACTGAAGGGGTGGCACCGAGAATTTATTTTCGTTCGGGGTGGGGATCTGGAATTCATGCTGCTCCATAAACTTGAAATTAAAACAGATATATTTCCGGTCCAGCGGCTCGGGCAAGCAGCTCTCGCGATGGTTTATGCCTTCTGTGAGGCACTCGGGACGCAGTGGACCCGGGATACATTTAATAACAATGAAAATATGCATGCTGCCGGCTGTAAGTCTTTTGCCTTAGCTTTATTTTCGTGCTTTAATTTTTATTATTTTTTTGTATCCGAGGCTGACATTTTTCTGTTTCATTCTCAGGCATTCTGAAGCTCATCCCGTACCCCCCGAACATGTCTGCCCAACTGAAAGACTTAGCTGCCAAGTGCCGAAGAATTGGAGGCCTGCCAAGTGTGGATGTCGGGAAGAAAAAGGTTAATAAGGGCGAAGAGGCAGCCCGTAAGGGGGCACCGACTCGGTCGGGGAGGACCACTATTGTTATTAACGAACCCCGGGCTGAGGACGTGCATCAGAGGGAGGCGACTAGGGTGCCCGTGCCCCGGAAGAGGAAGGCTGCCCCTGTAGGTTCTGGGGAAAAAGGAAGAGAGGATTCTGAGGGCCAGGTTTCCAAGAAGGTTGCTGTTGAACTGGCCCTGGATACCCCAGAGACTCTGAAGGCATTGCTGGCTAGCTTCGCTCCGGAGACTCGCCGGAGGGAGCTCTTTGCAAACTATGCCAGCACTGTCGAAAGGAAGAAGTACAGGAAGGAACCCCTTGATGACTTCCGGGTCGGACTCCAGGAGGAGATTACTGCTGTGAGTTTCTCCCTTGTTATACTTTGATTTTGTACTTGTCTTTTTTCTGTATTTGTATCGTCTAAACCTGATATGCAATTATTTCAGGCTAACTCCCGGGTTGCTGGATTGGTTTGCATAATCCGAAGCTTGCAGGCGAAGGCTGATGCTGCCGAGGTTTATAAAACTGAGGCCCAGAACCTGTCCCGGGAGATCAAGGAACTGAAGGAGGCTAATGCAAAGGAGTTGGATGCACACAAGAAGCTCATAGCCGAGATCCGGGAGAGGCAGGACCGAGCTGATGCTGCATTCCGGGAAGTGAAAATGGAGAACAGGAAGTTGAAGGATGATTTGACCGCCCGTCCTACTCCCGAAGAGGTCCTGGCCAGGTTCCGGGGAACTCCGGGATATTTTGAGGAGTTAAATGACAAAGCCTTGGAGAAGATCCAGATTTGCTGGAGGGTTGCCTCCAAATACCTCGGCGAGAATCCTCAGGGTACGATAGATGTCTTCCTTGATAAGTACATCGAGGAGGAGACCCGATTGGAGCAAGAAGTCGAAGCCATCTTGGCAAGAGAGTCCGGGGTCAAAACCTTCAACAGTGCCCCTCCTCTCCCTGAATCTCCTCTCGCCCAACAACCTCCGCTCCCGGAAGATGATCCTGAGCAGCCTCCTTCCCTTCCTTCCGAGCCAGCGGCGGAATCTTGAAGACTTTGCCATTTTTTGGCCTGTAACTTCCATTTCCTGTTTTTTAAGTATTGTCTGAACTTAGCCTTTCGGCTATTTTAATCTCGTTTGTAACTGAAATGATTTTAATTTGCCCCCCGGGGTGTGTTTCTCCGGGGTAGTTTAATGTAGTTGTGCTTTTCTCCTTCCTTTTCACTTGTCATTTTGATTTGCATATGAGAATTTTTAATTTACACATGGGTTGTGTTTATGACGACCCCGGGATGGGGTAAATTTCTAACTTATAGAAATTTTCTAAGTACATGGGCTGTGTTTTTGCAGACCCCGGGATGGGGTAAATTTCTAACTTATAAAAATTTTCTAAGTACACATGGGCTGTGTTTTTGCAGACCCCGGGATGGGGTAAATTTTTAACTCGTACAAAATTTTCTAAGTACACATGGGTTGTGTTTTCGTAGACCCCGGGGCAAATTTCTAACTTGTAGAAATTTTTCTAAGTACATATGGGCTGTGTTTTTGTAGACCCCGGGATGGGGTAAATTTTTAACTTATAAAAATTTTCTAAGTACACATGGGCTGTGTTTTTGCAGACCCCGGGATGGGGTAAATTTCTAACTTGTAAAAAATTTTCTAAGTACACATGGGCTGTATTTTTGTAGACCCCGGGATGGGATAAATTTCTAACTTGTAGAAAATTTTCAAAGTACACATGATGAAAAATAAAGAAACAACATAATGAATTTGATTCAAGCTATAGGACGCTTAAAGTAGAGTTTTTCATTTAAATTGAAAGCAAAAATTACATTCCGGGGTGAATGAGAATAGCGTTTACATCAAGATATCACAGTATAAAGGTAGAGATGTTCCCGGAATGTGCATCTTTCTCTTACTGGTAGTACTTCCTTAACCGGGCTCCGTGCCAGGTGTTAGGGACCTCGGTCCCGCTGAGGTAGTTCAGTTTGTAAGTTCCTGGCCGGAGCACTTCCTTGATTATATAGGGGCCTTCCCAGTTCGGCTGCAGTTTCCCTTGGTTTGTTGGGTCTGATGCCTCGGTGTCCCGGAGTACTAGATCTCCCACCACATATTCTCTTATCTTGGCCTTCTTTGAAAAGTAAAGCTTTATTTTTTCCTTGTAACTTTCCATTTTCTCTATAGCCCGGTCTCTTACCTCATCCAACAGTTCGAGGTTGGTTCTGAGGCCTTCAATATTTGAGACCTCATCAAAGTTGACCACTCTGTGGGACGGGGACCCGGTTTCCACCGGAAGTCGGGCCTCGGTTCCGTAGGCGAGTTTAAATGGAGTTTCCCCAGTTCCAGCATGGGAGGTGGTTCTGTAAGACCATAAGACTTTCGGGAGCTCATCTGGCCAGTTCTTCTTAGACTCTTCCAACCTCTTTTCCAAACCTCGGAGTATGGTCCTGTTGGTGACCTCTACTTATTCGTTTCCCTGTGGATGAGCTACATATGCTTTCTTATGCTTTATCCCAAGCTCTTTCAGATAGGCTTCGAAATCCGAACCTACGAACTGCGGCCCGTTATCCGAGATCAGGAACATTGGAATCCCGAAACTCATTACAATCGAATCCATGAATTTAATGCAGTCTTGTTGGTTGATGGTTCTCATGGCTTTGGCCTCTACCCATTTAGTCATATAATCAATGGCCACCAACACGTAACGCAAATATCCTTTCACCTGGGGGAAAGGACCCATGATGTCGATTCCCCAAACAGCGAATGGGACAGGGGATAGAACTGACCCTGGGAGGCTCGGACTTTGCTTCGGCACATTACTGAACCTTTGGCACTTGCTGCACCTCTTCACATAGGCAATCACGTCTGCATGGATAATGGGCCAATAGTAGCCTTGTCTGATGAACTTGTAGGCTAGTGCCTTGGCAGCTAGGTGATCTCCGCAGATTCCTTCGTGTACCTCCCGAAGACAATAATCTGCCTCATCCGGGTCAACACATTTGAGAGTGGGCGCAGAGAAGATTCGCCTGTATAGCTGATTATCTTCCAGAAAGAATCGGGCAGCCTTGTACTTGAGGGAACGTGCATTGTTCTGATCCTCTGGCAGGGTCCCATCTTTCAGATAAGCTATGTAAGGAGTCATCCAGTTGTCTGGGCTGCTAATGTACAAGACTTCGGGTCGATCGGTGTTGGGTGCCCCGAGCTCCTCGAAGTAGACTGAACTGCTTAAATCTAAATTATTCTGGACGAGCTTGGATAGCTCATCTGCCTTGGAGTTTTCTTCTCTGTTTATTTGTAAGATGGTTAAGTCCAGGATGATTTCCAGGATAACCCTCATCATTGCTTGATACTGAGCCATCTTGGGATCTTTCGCAATATATTCACCACTGGTTTGTCTTACCATAATTTGGGAATCACTATAGATGATTAAACATTTTACCCCAAGGGATTTGGCTAACCTGAGTCCGGAGAGGAGAGCTTCATATTTAGCTTGGTTGTTGGTCGCTTTGAAAGCGAAGGTTATGGCTTGCTGAATCGTGAATCCATCCGGGCTGGAAAGGATCAAGCCAACCCCGGACCTCTCGGATGTTGCCGAGCCATCAACATATAATGTCTATGAACTTCCGTTGCTAATCTCCTTTTCTTCTCCGGATTGAATTGCTGGTATCTCTGGGACTTCGGGGAAGGTGCATTTCATGACGAATTCGGCCAACGCATGGGCTTTTATAGTCATCCTTGGAACAAATTTGATGTTGAATTGACTCAATTCAATTGCCCAATTGACCAATCTCCCGGAGGCATCTGGCTTGTGAATGATTTTCTGAAGTGGTTGATTAGTAATCACCTTGATTTCCCGACCTTGGAAATATTGCCTTAGCTTCCTGCTCGAGCGTACAAGAGCCAAGGCGAATTTCTCCAAGTTTGGGTACCGGTTTTCAGCGTCCTTGAGGACTTCACTCACATAGTATACCGGGCTCTGTGAACCATTTTCTTCCCGAATAAGTGCAGAGGATACCGCTCTTTCTCCGGCTGCAATATAGAGATAAAGAGGCTCCCCGGGCTTAACTTTTGAAAGAATAGGCGGGTTCATCAGGTGTTGCTTGACTTCTTCAAATGCTGTTTGGCATTCCGGAGTCCAATCGATTAGCTTTTTGTTATGGGTTCCTTTTAACCGCTCAAAGAAAGGCAAGCACCTTTCTGCCAATTTTGGGATAAATCTGCGAAGGGCTTCCAGGCATCCTGTGAGCTTCTGAATATCCTTTTGAGCATGGGGGACTGTCATTTCCATTATAGCTTTGATTTTCTCTGGGTTGGCTTCTATTCCCCATTCACTAACCAGAAAACCAAGAAATTTCCCGGAGGGGACCCCGAAAGCACACTTTTCCGGGTTTAATTTCATGCTATACTTCTTCAAATTATCGAAACATTCCTTGAGATCTTTGATGCGGTCCGGGATCGTGACTGACTTGGAAATCATATCATCAACATAAGATTCCATGTTCCTGCCCAGTTGACTTTTGAAGATAGTGTTCATCATTTTCTGATATATCGCCCCGACATTGATTAACCCGAACGACATCATGACAAAGGCATAGACAACCCGGTGTGTAATGAATGCAGTTTTTGCGATGTCTGCCGGATTCATCTTGACTTGGTAATATCCTGGAAAAACATCCATGAAGCTTAGCATAACATGACCCGAGGTTGCATCTATCAACTGGTCAATATTGGGTAGGGGTAAGAATCTTTAGGACATGCCGAATTGAGACTTGTGTAATCAACGCACATTCGCCACTTTCCATTGGGTTACCAGCACAACATTTGCTATCCAATTCGGATACTTAATTTCACATATGATGTCTACCTTCAATAACTTTTCGACCTCTTGATCGATTGCCTGCTGTCTTTTCGGGGCAAAGTTTCTTCGTTTTTGTTTGATGGATCTTTGCCTTGGATCTACGTCCAGACTGTGTATCGCCACAGATTCATCAATCCCCGGCATGTCTTCCGGGGTCCAGGCGAACACATTAACATATTCCTTCAATAGGTCAATGAGTTCTTTCTGGAATGCGGTTTCCACGCCTTTGCCGACTTTAAGCTTCCGGGTGGGGTTCCCGGGCTCCAGCTCTACTTCAACTGTTTGCTGGGCAGGCTTGACCTTTGTCTTCTCCTTGCTTTCCACAAATTTCTGGATCTGAGCGTCCGCGTTGGTTACGCTATACCCGGAGTCCACGATCATATTCACATCGAGTCTGGCCCTTTTACTGAGGTGTTCACGATGCTTCTTCCTGCTTTGTCCCTTGGGTAGGGTCATTAGCCTTTTTCTGTTCTCAGGTTGCGTTTCTGCCATGACCAAAGCTTGTCCATAACACTTCCCTGCCATTTTTTTTATCTCCTCTTAGCTCTCCAGTACATCCTGGGGTCGGGAATTTGAGCTTTAAATGAATTGTTGAGGGGATTGCCCTGAGTTTGGTGATTGTAGGTCTTCCAAGGATCAAATTGTACGATGAGGTTGCACTTATCACATAGAACTTCATTACGTGAGAGACCTGCTGGGGTGCAGTCCTAAAGGTAATCGGAAAATAAATAACACCCCGGATTGGAATCATTATGTTTTTAAATCCATACAAGGGATCTTCAAGACAGGGGTCCATTCGGAGGTGTCCGAGCACCATCCTGTTAAGTGTGTGCTCGAATACAATATTAGCAGAGGAACCATTGTCAGCTAAATTCTTTTTACCTCATTATTAGCGACATCCAGGGTGACCACCAAGGCCAAGTTGTGATCCATATTGAGTCCCTCATAATCAGAGTAAGAGAAGTAGATTGGTTCATCCTCCAAAGGTTGGATCATCATCACATCATTATCCAGGTCCGGGCTCCGGAGCGAAGAAGCCGTGCCCCCAAAGACAACATTTACCACATTTATGCCGCTTCCCGGGGCCCTGTCTTTATCGTTCAACCTCCTTTGAAGATACTGGTTCATGTTTCCCTTCTTGATCTGATCTTCTATGAACATTTTGAGAGAGAAACAGTTTTTTGTGTTATGACCATGATCTTCGTGATAGCCACAATGTTTTTCCAGAGTCCTGTTCTCGGGAGGTGCAAGTAAAGGTTTTGGCGGATAATAGAATGTCTTACCTTTAACTTCACGCAAAATGTCGGCCCGGGGCCGATTGAGGGGCGTCCATTCTGGTTCCGGCTTGGGTTCTCTTTTGGCCTTGGGCTTTCTCTCATTCTTCCTTTGTTCGGCGTAACCCTCCCGGGGTGGGGTTCCCCGTGATTGTTGAATATAATTGGCCTGTCTATCCAGCTTGTATCTTTTGTCCTTCCGGGACAACGAGCGACGCTCCGGGGACTCATCATCATCATATATTCTCCGGTTATTTTCATCAACTTGAGAAAATCATTTTCCTTTATGAACTTTGATGCCAATGCATAGGCAGATGCCAGGCTCTGGGGTTCTCTGTGAATTAAATCCTTGACATATCCTTTGCAGGATATTGGATGCAAGTTTCTCCGAAAGATGTTTACTGCTTCTTTTTCTTCTAAGATGGAGAGTTGATTGACTGCTTCATGGAATCTTTTAATGAATTCGGGAAGGGAATCATTACTTCTTTGTTGGATTGTCTCCAGGCACATTTGTAGCTCGTTCATCCGGTTAGACCTGAACCTTTTAAGAATATCTCAAGGAAGTCTTTCCAGGAATCAACACTCCGGGATGGAATCCGGCTGAACCATTTCTGCACTCCCCCTTTGAGTGTCGATGCGAAGAAGCGACATCTGATGAGGTCGCTGTAATCATAAATATTGGAGATTTGTTCGAAGTAGTTCAGATGCTCTTCGGGGTCCGCTAGTCCATCAAAGGAGTCGAAATTGAAGTGCTTGAGCCCTAATTCTCTGGGGGTGGATTCTAACTTTTTGGTGAACGGGGTAGCCTCCGCACCCACTTCCATATCGCCTTCCACCTTTCTCTTAAGATCACGAAGAGCCCGGGCCATTTGTTCTTGTTTGGACTCCTTTTCGGGCTCCGAATCCGAAGAAACATGAATTCAGTGCAACTTCCTTTTCAACTTTGCTTCTTCTTCCCGGATTCTCTTTTCAATTATTTCTTTGGCTTTGGCTTCTTCTTCTTTCCGAATTTTCTCCCGAAGGGAAGCACTTTTGTTTTCATCCCGGGCATCGTCTGAGGGCTTCTTGAAGTTCTTTGCAATCCGATCAAAGACGGATCCCCGGGATTCTCCGAACCGCTCTTCCTGATCCCCTGGGGGGGTTTCAGGTTCGGCATTATGCTTTTCCTTCCACAGGTCCATCGTAGCTCCTATATGATCCAGGGTCATGTCCCCCCAGGGGTTGGCTGAAGTTCCAGCATGCTTATGAGCAGCTTTCTCGATGACTAGTCTCTGATCCCCTGGTTGGAGATTTTGAGAGGGAGTCTGGGTTATGGGTAGCCCTTCATCCACATCTTCCATCTCTCCGTCCCTGGGTGGGGGCGGAGGTGGAAGGAAAGAAGCGGAAACAGCGACCTTGCTCTTACTTGACGTCATGGTTGTTTAACAATGCCACAAATTTACAGTAATATAACTCGTAATTTTGAGTACTAAAATAGATACTTTAGATCCAAGATACGCTGTAATACAACGTTACAAATAGCGGGGCTAAAGAGCATCTATTAACAATATTCAAAAGAAAACGAGCTCAGGGTAAAAGTAGATCTGGGAGATCGTGAGTGAAGTACTTACAGAGGAGTGGCATTCTGAGTTACTGGATGGAGTAGGAGTAGCAGGTACGAGCACCACAGGGTCGGAGGTTCTGTAATATCCGAGATATATCGTGTAATTATTTTTGCTTAATATATGTGTTCAGTATCTATTCTGTGAACTAATTGTTAAGTGTTAAATGCGTTTGGATGTTTGAAAATATTATTAATTGAGTATTTTATTTTTATATGTCCAAAATAAAATATAGATAATTGTCGTATCTTCCTAATTATTTTTATGTCGATTTATGGATTTATAAGGATCATAAGAAATTTATAAAATCTTTTTCCGAGTATTTAAAATCTATTTTATAAAAATGGGAACCAACCGACGTCATCCGTTGTTACATTTTTGGAACCCGAAACTCTTCTGAGAACTCCTTCCTAACCTAATTGTAATATTTCGAGCATATTCCATGTTTCGACTTTTTCAATCCGGCGTACGGTTTGTCCTGCGCGGGACCCGGCGCAACATTTTCGATACAATATTCGTTTCGATAAATCAATAAAACTCGTATTTTCGATAAATGGGAGCTTTTTATTAAACTATCCCAATTATCACCTCGTAATACGTGTAACCAGGCGCTGAGACCTAGACCGCAGTACAAATTGTACTGATCTGGATAATTGTCCCGAAAACCGATATCGTTTGGATCAGTTTTTACAAATAAACGTACCGTTTTATATCCGGAATGATCCAACGGGATACTAATTTTCCGTAAATATAAATAGCCTTTTACCGTATTCTATTTCGTATCAAAATCATTTGCAGACAGATAATTATATAATTTTCCAGAGAAAAATCTTATATTCATATAATCTTTCAAGAATCAAACCAACTTTTGGAGGTGTTATTGACCTTTGTTTGGAAAGCTCGAGTAACCGATTTGAAGGTCTTGAAAATCTCTATCAGATTCTGTGATCCATACACCTGCAGAAATCAAGGTTTATTTTCTATATTTTTATTTATTTTCGAATTAATTTTACTAAAAATATGAATTTTTGTTCGAATGATTGTTTGTATCATTTGATGATTGCATGTTGTAGAGCTTGTTTTCCTGATGATTTTGATATATTATACGTCTGATTTGGAGTTCAATAACATGTTCAAAATTGAGTTTGATTTTCGAATTATGAAATTAGGGTTTATAACCCGTATGAATGTTCTTAATTGAAATTTGGGGGTTTCTTATTTCGGGATAGATAGATGTTGTGGTATAGTGAGTTGTGTTCTCTATGAAATTTGCAATCCAGTCGTACAAGTTCCACAAATCAACGAGGTCTGTAGAGAAGGGAGTTGTCCTTTGAAGTTTACGTCGAGTTCGCCGGAAACCGGCGAACTTCTCGGCTATTTTCCGGCCTATTCAGGGGTTGTCTGTGTGATTAAAGAGTATGGTTAGATTCCTGGTAAATTGTAGATGTAATCTGGAGTTTGTGGTGATGGGAGGATGCCGGAGTCGAGTTCTCTGGCGAACCCCGACTGTTTTCCGGCGAGGGCTGGAAAAATTACAGTTCAGTACCCTGACTTTTGAAAACGATGAAGTTCAGTCCCTGAACTTTTCAGAGTTTGCAAAAGTTGTGTTCCTGTTTTAAAAATATTAAAAAATCATATTTTCTATTTATTTTTATTATAAAAATTCGTTTTAATTTCTGAAAATTATTATTTTAATTCCAAAAATTATTTTTAATTCAAAAATAAATCTGAATTAATTAGTTAATTAATTTTAGTTAATTTTTAATTGATTAATTGGCCAATTAATTCGAAAATTAATTGATTAATGATTTAATTAATTATTAATTGATTTTAATTAATTATTTAATTAGATTTAATTATTTAAATTGATTTTAAAATCTCGAAAAATAGTTTCGAGCTTTAAAATATTAATCTAAATTATTTCCAAGGCTCGATAATTATTATAAAATTGTTTTGAAGCCAGAATTGGCCAACTGAAGCCTATTTATTATTCCTTAATCGATCCAACGACCCGTTTTATTTCGGAAAAATGTTTTGAAAATCATTTTAAGTAACCGAAAGCCTATTTATGACCCGAGACTTCTTTATAAATGAGATATCATTGATTATGTGACGTGTTATGTGTTATATGTGACTTGTTGGTTGACTGTCGGTCTGTATATTCAATGTTTACATGTTTATTGCGTAACTTTCAATCCGTTAATCGGATTTGGGTAAAACGAAGGGTAGATAGGAGTATGTATTGAATAGAATCATATGAGTTGAATATTGATAGATGCTTACGATATGTGAGCAGAAGAGGCAAGACGTAGGAAAGGGAAACAGGTAGTTGAGGAGTAAGACGATTGTGATTGGAAGCGAGTGCAGTGTAGTAAGCTAATACCAGGCAAGTGTTCCGAACTTTCTCGAGATATTATAGTGATTGATAGTCATGTTTTATATTACAAGTGCTTTGAAGCACTGAACCCTAAACATGAGTCCAACTATTGATCTTGAGCCGTAAACCTGATTCTTTCTAGACCATTGATTATGGTATACCCAGATATGAACCACAAATATACGATAGTACTCCACAAATACATACAAACTAAATACCATACACTGAATTGAATTACCTACATACTCAAACCATTGTATCTTATGCTTTGAAAGACCAAATCCTTGAAACTTTGAAATGTCATTTCCTTTGTTATCCAATTCTTTCCTTACCCAGCATCCAAGCTTTGAAATTTCCTTATTGATCCTTACGAAGATTGAAACCCTTTCATTATTGAACACTCAATGTTGTTAATGATTCTGTTTATTGTTTATTATTGTTTATTCTGTTATTATGATATAATTGGATTGTTTTTATAAAATTGTGGACCAGATTCGTGGTGAAACCATATAATGGTCAAGCTAGGCCAATGTGTGCCTTGGATCCAGTAGTTAGAGCAGTATTGTGTGCTTTGCTCGGGGTTAGTGTGTGACTGATCAGTAGCCTAACCTTGGTTTTTCTTAAAATGAAACTATAATATCCAATCTAAATCATAATCCATTGTTCACTTGATATCATAACCATGTTCGCCTGATGATCATTATTCTCAGTTTTGTCATTGTGACTTGCTGAGCTAGTTAGCTCATTTGTGCGATGTTGTTTATATTCTTTTCCAGTTAAAAAGGAACCAGTTGGTAGCGAGGATCCCCAGTCCAGCGTGAGAGCTAGGGGTACAGGTTGATCAAGTTGAGCTAGTAGGCTTCTTTTGGGATAATTTAAGTTTGTAAAAGTTTGTAATAATGTTTAATACTCAGTTCTGAGTTTGAATAGTTGGGATTTGAATGGTTTGTAATATAAGTAGATGTGTTTGGCTTGTGTGCATACTTTAACCTGTTGCGATCCATGGTAGTTGGTAAGTAGGGTCACTGCATACTATTATTATCTTTATTATTGTTATAAGCAAGTTATAAATAAGATGTGTGTGTGGACCCCAAATTTCTGACCCGGGTTTGGAGGGCGTCGCAGGTTTGGTATCAGAGCTACATGTTATAAGTCACTGACACAAGCCTAGGATAATGGGAATGGCCGACTCTTTCATCCCCGTACCAGCTGATCACTCGGAGCCTTCCGTTGGAGTACCATCAGATCCACGTCCTGTTGTTCCACCAATACTGGCTATTCTACCTCCACCTGTGTTGCAGCCCGTACCACTGCAAGCTATTCCACCTCCAAGCATGAGGCCGCCTATCAGAGGACCCCCACCTACTGATTCAGGCCTTACTGGCCATTCAGTTACAGGAGTACCTTTCCAGTTCTCTTCTTATCATGTCCCATATCATCAGTTTGAGGCTTGCCTTATGGAGCAGCGATTCCTACAGGGTCAGATTCAGGAGTTACTACATATTATGCGTACTAGAGAGGTTGGGGGTGGTGAGAGACGATTTAGAGAGAGGCTCCAGGTGTTTCGTAGAGCAGCTGCTGTGAGGATTGCTGAGGCTACACATGAGGACATCACCCCTGATTTCTTAGTGGAGTGGGCTAAGTAGGTTCTAGAGGAGCTTGAGGAGATTGGAGGTCCAGACTTGCCATGAGTCAGAGATCCAGAGATAGAGATACTGAGCAGTGTTGTTATGGTTGTGTAATATGTACAGTAGTGTGTAGTGTGTATTAGTAAACTTTTGAGTTGTATTTATAGACTAGCTATGCTGACTAGTGAGTAGGTTGTTGTACCCTTTTGCTTTTACTTCCGAAGCGTCTTTACGCTTGTACTACCTAAAACTTTTGATCTATATATATCAGTACCTTTTCCTTTCCAGCACTGTCATTTACTTTATTGCACTTATTTTACTTTACCTTATTTATTGCACCAGTTATACCCCTGTGATACCATGTACCCTGTTTTTCATAATTATTTATATTCTATAAAGAAGCATGCAATTTACTTAGTTATAACTGTTTCCAAAAATAAGATATTTCTGTTTTACAAAACTTTTCTTTTCTACAAAGAATTTGATTCAAAAGCTAAATAGGTTATTTGATTCTTTACAGAAAAATGCCTCCTAGAAGAAATACCCGCACCAACACCCAGAATGAAGAAACCAATAACAACAATAACAACCAAGATGATACAAACTAGAATGTGAAACCAGGACCCATAGACCCAGCAATTGCCCAGATTCTTCAAATCTTGGCCCAACAAACAGTTCACCTGGCACAACAACAACAAAGACCGACCAATCCCCAGGTAACTTTCAAAACTTTTCAGGCAGTAAACCCACCAGAATTCAAGGGTTCCTTAGAGCCGATTGAAGCAAATGTTTGGTTAAAGGAAATAGAGAAGGCATTTGCCTTAGTAAAAGTGAAAGAGGAGCTAAAGGTTGAGTTTGCAAGTTACTATCTGAAGAATGAAGCCACCTATTGGTGGGAGATGGTGAAGACATTGGAAGGTACAGATGTTATTACTTGGGGGAGATTTAAGGAATTGTTTTTAGAAAAGTATTTCCCTCAGTTTGTCCAGGATCAGATGGAGTTGAAGTTTTTAGAACTAAAGCAAGGAAACATGTCGGTGACAGATTATGAGAGTAAGTTTGAGGAATTGTCAAGGTATGTGCCGACGTATGTGGATACTGACAGGAAGAAGGGTAAGAGATTCCAGCAAGGTTTGAAACCATGGATCAGAGGGAAGGTAGCCATTTTTGAATTGGATACCTATGCAGGAGTAGTACAGAAGGCTATGATCGTGGAGACAGAGAGTGAGATGTCACAGAAGGAGAAGGAAAGCAAGAAAAGGAGATTTGAAGGGAATGAGGGTCAGTCACAACCAGGGAAGTTTCTAAATTTTAAGAAGGACAAATTTCAGCCAGGAAGAAATTTTAATTTCAAGAGACAGAATGCAGGCAACGGAGGCCAGGGCAACCGTCCAGTTAATGCAAATCAGCCGAATCAGTTGAGACTAACTTTTCCCGATTGTCAAGTATGTGGAAAAAAGCATGAAGGAGTTTCTAATAAGTTGAATGTGGTATGTTTCAAATGCAACCAGAAAGGGCACTATTCGAGGGAGTGCCGAAATCAGCCAGCAAGAGAACCAGCAAGTAAGGTTCAGCCTATCCGGAATCCAGCAGTGAAGGTTCCAGCCATTAGATTTACGTGCTTTAAATGTGGAAAGCCCGGACATATAGCCAGGGATTGCAAGACCCCAACCCCAGTCAGTAATGCATTGAGGATTATAGGATCTACCCCAGCAGTAAATGAGACTCCAAGGGCTAGAGTTTTTGACATGTCTGTGATGGTTGCTATCCAGGATACGGATGTCGTGGCAGGTACGCTTAATTTGAATTCTTTATGTGCCAAAGTGTTAATAGATTCGGGAGCAACTCGATCATTTGTTTCACAAGATTTTGTTAGTAAGTTAAATTATCCAGTTGAGTATTTAAATGAAATAATGACTGTGGAATTGGCAAATCAAGAACGAATATCTGTTAATCAAGTTTGTGGGAATTGTGAGATTGAGATTTCTGGTAGTAAGTTTTGTGTAGATTTGATACCATTTAAGTTAGGAGAATTTGACGTTATCTTAGGAATGGATTGGTTATCTAAGCACGATGCCCAGATAGATTGTCAAAATAAGAAGGTAATGGTGAAAACGCCAGACGAAAGAATGGTAACGTTCAAGGGTCAGAAACAAATAAAGAAGTTCTTAACGATGATTAAAGCAAAGAAGTTATTACGACAAGGATGCGAGCATTTCGTGGCATATGTGATTGATAGGAGTCAGGAGCCAGCGAAACTTGAAGATATTTCAGTAGTGAATAAATTTCCAGACGTGTTTCACGATGAGTTACCAGGACTTCCTCCAGAAAGAGAAATTGAGTTTGCAATCGACTTAGCACCTGGAACAGAACCGGTATCCAAGGCCCCGTTTAGAATGGCGGCCGTTGAGATGAAGGAGCTAGCGAAGTAATTGCAAGAGCTGTTAGAGAAAGGAGTAATCAGACCCAGTGTATCCCCGTGGGGAGCCCTGGTATTATTTGTCAAGAAGAAAGATGGAAGCATGAGGCTGTGTATCGACTATAGGGAGCTCAACAAGCTTACAATCAAGAACAAGTATCCGTTACCCAGAATTGACGATTTGTTTGACCAATTGAAGGGAGCCAAGTTTTTCTCCAAAATTGACTTAAGATCGGGATATCATCAACTGAAGATCAAGCCAGAAGATATACCAAAGACAGCTTTCAGAACAAGGTATGGACATTACGAATTTTTAGTGATATCTTTTGGATTGACCAATGCCCCGACAACATTTATGGACCTGATGAATAGAATTTTTAAGGAATATTTGGACAAGTTCGTTATTGTGTTTATAGACGATATTTTAATTTATATAAAAACAGAAGAGGATCATGCGGAACATTTGAGAACAGCTTTGGAGATTTTAAGGAAAAAGAAATTATATGCTAAATTCTCGAAGTGTGAGTTTTGGTTATAGGAGGTTCAGTTCTTAGGACACATAGTTAGTAACGAAGGGATCAAAGTGGACCCAGCAAAGATCGAGGCAATTACAAATTGGAAAAGACCGAGAACACCCACCGAGGTAAGAAGTTTCTTGGGATTAGCCGGATATTATCATCGATTCGTTCAAAAATTTTCAAGGATTGCAACACCATTGACAAAGCTTACACGAAAGAATGAAAAGTTTATATGGAGCGACAAATGCGAAGAAAGTTTTCAGGAATTAAAGCGAAGATTAATCACGTCACCTGTTTTGTCACTTCCAGACGATCAAGGGAATTTTGTAATTTATAGCGATGCTTCTCAGAAAGGACTAGGATGTGTTCTAATGTAGCATGATAAGGTGATTACATATGCGTCAAGGCAATTGAAACCACACGAACAGAAATATCCTACTCATGATTTAGAGCTAGCAGCCATAGTTTTCGCTTTGAAAATTTGGAGACATTATCTGTATGGAGAAAAGTGCGAGATTTACACAGATCACAAAAGTTTGAAATATATGTTCACATAAAAGGAACTTAATATGAGGCAAAGGAGATGGTTAGAATTGATCAAGGATTACGACTGCTTGATTAATTATCATCTCGGTAAAGCGAACGTTATAGCAGACGCGTTAAGTCGGAAGGAAAAGTTAAATGTGTTATCAGTACCTGAAGAGATATATAAGGAATTTCAGAAACTGGAATTGGAAATTAAAGTTTGCAGGCCTAATGAAGCAAGAGTGTACAGTATGACTTTTCAGCCGGAGTTGCTAGAGAAAATAAAGAAGTGTCAGGAAGATGTAATGGATCAAGATATAAATTGTTTGGTAGGTGAGGAATTATGCACGCAAAAGGATGAGCAAGGTATTCTGAGGTTTTCTTCTAGAATTTGGATTCCACCAGTAACGGAGCTGAAGAATGAAATTTTACAGGAAACACATAATTCAAGATATTCCATCCATCCAGGGAGTACCAAAATGTACAGAGATTTAAAGGAAAGTTATTGGTGGCCAGATATGAAGAGGGAAATTGCGGAATGGGTTAGCAGATGTTATATATGTCAGAGAGTTAAAGTTGAACATCAAAGACCAAGTGGATTGCTACAGCCATTGGAAATTCCAGAATGGAAGTGGGAACATATTGCCATGGATTTCATAGTTGGATTACCAAGGGCAAGGGCTAATCATGATGCCATTTGGGTTATAGTGGATAGACTTACCATGTCAGCTCATTTTCTGCCTATAAATGAAAGATTTTCACTCGACAAGTTGGTCCATATGTACCTGAAGGAAATTGTTGTTTGTCATGGAGTTCTTGTGTCGATCGTATCTGATCAAGATCCAAGATTTAATTCAAGATTTTAGAAAAGTTTTCAAGAATGTTTGGGAACAAGACTGAATATGAGTACGACTTATCACCCCCAGACGGACGACCAAAGTGAAAGAACGATTCAGACAATCAAGGATATGTTACGTGTTTGTGCTATTGATTTCAAAGGAAGTTGGGACGAGCATTTACCTCTCGTAGAGTTTGCTTATAACAACAGTTATCATGCCAGTATTGGAATGCCACCTTATGAAGCCCTTTATGGACGTAAATGTAGATCTCCAGTATATTGGGACGAAGTAGGAGAAAGTAAGATACTTGGACCTGAATTGGTACAGCAGACAAAGGAAGTTGTTGAAATTATCCAGAAGAGATTGACAGTAGCACAAGACCGTCAAAGGAAATATGCAGACCATTCAAGGAAAGACATGGAATTTGAAGAAGGAAGCTTGGTATTATTAAAAGTATCACCGTGGAAAGGACTAGCGAGGTTTGGAAAGAAAGGGAAGCTGAGCCCAAGATATGTCGGACCTTTTGAGATTCTAAAGCGCGTTGGCAAAGTAGCTTATGAGTTAGCGTTACCTCCGCACATGGAGCACATTCACAATGTTTTTCACGTATCTATGCTTAAGAAGTATAATCCAGACTCCAGACATGTAATAGAATATGAGCCAATAGAGCTTCAGACCGATTTGTCATATGTAGAGAGTCCGATAGAGATTCTAGAGGAAAGAGAAAAAGTATTGAGGAATAAAGTGGTAAAGCTAGTAAGAGTATTATGGAGAAACCCAAAGGTTGAAGAGTCAACCTGGGAGTTAGAAAGTGATATGAGAGAAAAGTACCCTCATTTGTTTTCTTAAGAGATTCTGAGGACAGAATCCTTTTAAGGGGGAAGGATGTAATATCCGGGATATATCGTGTAATTATTTTTGCTTAATATATGTGTTCAGTATCTATTCTGTGAACTAATTGTTAAGTGTTAAATGCGTTTGGATGTTTGAAAATATTATTAATTGAGTATTTTAATTTTTATATGTCCAAAATAAAATATAAATAATTGTCATATCTTTCTAATTATTTTTATGTTGATTTATGGATTTACAAGGATCATAAGAAATTTATAAAATCTTTTTCCGAGTATTTAAAATCTATTTTATAAAAACGGGAACCAACCGACGTCATCCGTTGTTACATTTTTGAAACCCGAAACTCTTTTGAGAACTCCTTCCTAACCTAATTGTAATATTCCGAGCATATTCCACGTTTCGACTTTTTCGATCTGGTGTACGGTTTGTCCTACGCGGGTTCCGGCGCAACATTTTCGATACAATATTCGTTTCGATAAATCAATAAAACTCGTATTTTTGATAAACGGGAGCTTTTTATTAAACTATCCCAATTATCACCTCGTAATACGTGTAACCAGGCGCTGAGACCAAGATCGCAGTACAAATTGTACTGATCTGGATAACTGTTCCGAAAACCGATACTGTTTGGATCAGTTTTTATAAATAAACGTACCGTTTTATATCCGGAATGATCCAACGGGATACTAATTTTCTGTAAATATAAATAGCCTTTTACCGTATTCTATTTCGTATCAAAATCATTTATAGACAGATAATTATATAATTTTCCAGAGAAAAATCTTATATTCATATAATCTTCCAAGAATCAAACCAACTTTTGGAGGTGTTATTGATCTTTGTTTGGAAAGCTCGAGTAACTGATTTGAAGGTCTTGAAAAGCTCTATCAGATTCTGTGATCCATACATGTTAGGTCTCAATATGTTTGTAGAAGGGGGGTTAAATACAAACAATACCGTTTAATCGAATAAAATGCGGAATAAAAAAGTGAAACAAAATTCAAGTTAAATAAAACTATTATTAAACTTGAAAGGTGTTACAACAACGGTATCGTTTACAAGAGATTAATCTCAAATAAATTATTCCAAATCTAGAATAAATTCGACATGAACTTTTTCTATTTTTGTAATAAAAAGGATCAAATGCTAAATACAATTTAAGATTAAGTTCTAAGGATTTTGATCCGCTAGATAGTTACACAAGAACAAGAAAAGGATTTCTAGTGGATTAGATTTAACAATAAATACTAGAAATAAATGATCTGTGAATTTGCAATAATTTCTCTGTTGTTTTTCTCTGTTCTGTGTTCTTCTGTGTTTGATATTCAATGCACTGCTTCTATTGAAAATCAGCTTCAGTTCTTTTATATTAAATCAATCCTTGATTTAACTGGCAAGACAATCCTTTTAGCTTAGCATGACAATCCTTTTAACTGGTAGGACTTTCGGTAGGACTATCCAGTGAACTGATAGAACTTTCGGCAAGACAATCTAAATGAACTAGCATGACTTTCGGTATGACTATTGATTGTCATACCGATTGTCTTGCTAATACAAAAGATAGTCTTGCTGGATTAAAACAGATTTTAATCAAATAATAATTCTGAATTAATTAATCAATTAATTCAATTAATCAATAAATTAATCTTTGCAGATTTAATTTATTCTCTTAATTAAATTATATGACTTAATTAATTAATAGAGAATTAATACTAATCTTGAGCAGCAACCATACTTCTGAAAATCTTCTGAAAATCACTGTCAATTATGAATCAATTGCACCACTTCAATGTTGACACTCGATGTACTGTCTGGTTCATGAGTGACTAACTTCCGTGACGTTTCTTCAAGCCTTGACTTTGATACTCTTGATTTTCTTCATACTAAATCCTTGTAATTAATTGATACGCTGACGAAATCTCTGTCACTTGATTAAATCCACAATCTTAATTTATATCACTGAGGCTTGATCAATTTCTTGAGCTTCTTTCAGTGAATTAAGTCCTCAAGTCTGTAGACGAACAATGTTACTTAATCCTTTGACATATGTTACTTTGAGAGATCTCTCTGACGATAGAACCACTATTTACTTGTTACATCCTTATTTGAGTTGAGTTAAAACCTCGAATAAACAAATAGGCTATGACATATGCCTTTCAATACACCTGCAGAAATCAAGGTTTATTTTCTATATTTTTATTTATTTTCGAATTAATTTTACTAAAAATATGAATTTTTGTTCGAATGATTGTTTGTATAATTTGATGATTGCATGTTGTAGAGCTTGTTTTTCTGATGATTTTGATATATTATACGTCTGATTTGGAGTTCAATAACATGTTCAAAATTGAGTTTGATTTTCGAATTATGAAATTAGGGTTTATAACCCGTATGAATGTTCTTAATTGAAATTTGGGGGTTTCTTATTTCGGGATAGATAGATGTTGTGGTATAGTGAGTTGTGTTCTCTGTGAAATTTGCAATCTAGTCGTACAAGTTTCACAAATCAACGAGGTCTGTAGAGAAGGGAGTTGTCCTTTGAAGTTTACGTCGAGTTCGCCGGAAACCGGCGAACTTCTCGACTATTTTCCGGCCTATTCAGGGGTTGTCTCTGTGATTAAAGAGTATGGTTAGATTCCTGGTAAATTGTAGATGTAATCTGGAGTTTGTGGTGATGGGAGGATGCCAGAGTCGAGTTCTTCGGCGAACCCCGACTGTTTTCCAGCGAGGGCTGGAAAATTGCAGTTTAGTACCCTGACTTTTGAAAACGATGAAGTTCAGTCCCTGAACTTTCCAGAGTTTGCAAAAGTTGTATTCCTGTTTTAAAAATATTCAAAAATCATATTTCCTATTTATTTTTATTATAAAAATTCGTTTTAATTTCTGAAAATTCTGAAAATTATTATTTTAATTCCAAAAATTATTTTTAATTCAAAAATAAATCTGAATTAATTAGTTAAATAATTTCAGTTAATTTTTAATTGATTAATTGGTCAATTAATTCGAAAATTAATTGATTAATTGATTTAATTAATTATTAATTGATTTTAATTAATTATTTAATTAGATTTAATTATTTAAAAATAATTTTAAAATCTCGAAAAATAGTTTCAAGCTTTAAAATATTAATCTAAATTATTTCCAAGGCTCGATAATTATTATAAAATTGTTTTGAAGCCAGAATTGGCCAACCAAACCCTATTTATTATTCCGAAATTGATCCAACGACCCGTTTTAATTCCGAAAAAATGTTTTGAAAATCATTTTAAGTAACCGAAAGCCTATTTATGACCCGAGACTTCTTTATAAATGAGATATCATTGATTATGTGACGTGTTATGTGTTATATGTGACTTGTTGGTTGACTGTCGGTCCGTATATTCAATGTTTACATGTTTATTGCGTAACTTTCAATCCGTTAATCGGATTTGGGTAAAATGAAGGGTAGATAGGAGTATGTATTGAATAGAATCATATGAGTTGAATATTGATAGATGCTTATGATATGTGAGCAGAAGAGGCAAAACGTAGGAAAGTGAAACAGGTAGTTGAGGAGTAAGACGATTGTGATTGGAAGCGAGTGCAGTGTAGTAAGCTAATACTAAGCAAGTGTTCTGAACTTTCTCGAGATATTATAGTGATTGATAGTCCTGTTTTATATTACAAGTGTTTTGAAGCACTGAACCCTAACCATGAATCCAGCTATTGATCTTGAGCCGTAAACCTGATTCTTTCTAGACCATTGATTATGGTATACCCAGATATGAACCACAAATATACGATACTACTCCACAAATACATACAAACTAAATACCATACACTGAATTGAATTACCTACATACTCAAACCATTGTATCTTATGCTTTGAAAGACCAAATCCTTGAAACTTTGAAATGTCATTTCCTTTGTTATCCAATTCTTTCCTTACCCAGCATCCAAGCTTTGAAATTTC
The DNA here is from genome assembly GCF_009905375.1 of Apium graveolens. Taxonomy (NCBI): domain Eukaryota; kingdom Viridiplantae; phylum Streptophyta; class Magnoliopsida; order Apiales; family Apiaceae; genus Apium; species Apium graveolens. Next base: position 117,937,877 of record NC_133652.1, read on the forward strand.
CTTATTGATCCTTACGAAGATTGAAACCCTTTCATTATTGAACACTCAATGTTGTTAATGATTCTGTTTATTGTTAATTATTGTTTATTCTGTTATTATGTTAGAATTTGATTATTTTTATAAAATTGTGGACCATATTCGTGATCAGACCATATAATGGTCAAGTTAGGCCAATGTGTGCCTTGGATCCAGTAGTTAGAGCAGTGCTGTGTGCTTTGTTCGGGGTTAGTGCGTGACTGATCATCAGCCTAACCTTGGTTTTTCTTAAAATGAAACTATAATATCCAATCTAAATCATAATCCATCGTTCGCCTGATGATCATTATTCTCAGTTTTGTCATTGTGACTTGCTGAGCTAGTTAGCTCATTTGTGTGATGTTGTTTATATTCTTTTCCAGTTTAAAAGGAACCAGTTGGTAGCGAGGATCCCCAGTCCAGCGCGAGAGCAAGGGGTACAGGTTGATCAAGTTGAGCTAGTAGGCTTCTTTTGGGATAATTTAAGTTTGTAAAAGTTTGTAATAATTTTTAATACTCAGTTCTGAGTTTGAATAGTTGGGATTTAAACGGTTTGTAATATAAGTAGATGTGTTTGGCTTGTGTGCATATTTAACATGTTGCGATCCATGGTAGTTGGTAAGTAGGGTCACTGCATATTATTATTATCTTTATTATTGTTATAAGCAGGTTATAAATAAGGTGTGTGTGTGGACCCCAAACTTCTGACCCGGGTTTGGAGGGCGTCGCAGGTTCGACCCCTCCTTCTAGCGCCAATGATAATCCCTATTCACCCCGGGGCTTCTCCTTGGTGGGCTCGGATTCACACTCCGTTTTGACAAGAATAACGGCGGCGAGCGGTGTAGCTGTAGTTCGGGAACCTACAAAACAGAACCGGAGGGGGGTGGCGTCCCCGCGGCACCTCCAGCGTGAGAATGAGAAAGGGTTTTGGAGGAGAAAGGGGCAAAACGGGAATTATACGAGATTATTGTGGTGTGTGCATATGTGTGTATATGAGAGAGAGTGTAACCTGTAACCTTCCTTTTGTCCTGCCTTTTATAGGCCTCCCACTAGGGTTTAGGGGTTTGCACATTTTGATCTGGACTGTAGGTGTGTCTTTTGGACTGTCGGACGTGTGGACGCCTAGGATGAGCCGATGTACTGCCGAATCCGGACCGTAGGAATGTTCTGGATCCGGGGTACCTGAACGGTAGTGATATTACCACGCGTCCTGGACTCTCCAGGGTTGATGTTGGGTGCTTTCTGAGCTTTCTTTATTGGACCCTGGGCTCATCTTATTGGGCATTCACTAATATAAACTATCACTAACTTTTAATATATTCTCTTTTCATATATTCTATCTCAAAAGTTAGCATCAGAGGCATCGAAATAATGGTACATTATTACCTCAGAATCTCGTAGTGTCATTGTACCTTTTTTTGCTAAATCTTTGATCCAATTTATTTCTTGAGAAATGTACGAAAATCCAAAGAATTTTAAATTCACGCGTCTTAATATTCTTTCAGATTTTTATGCAATTTAATATTTAAGAGCTCGATTTTGCTCAATTTTTTTCTCTAACAATGTTGAAAGAGTGATACTAAGCTCCCAAGAGACACCATTTAAACTTAATTCATTTTGATAGGTAAAGTCATGATCCTATAAATTTTCGATTTGATAGATTAATCCCTACAAAGTAACTAATCAATCTGATTCGTCAATAAACAATTATATATAAAATAGAATAGATTTAACTAACTACAAATTACATAAGAGATTTTTTGAAAAAAAATACGTTTTTTGAATTTATTTTGTAAGATTACGAATTTTTAATTTTTTTTTGCCAAAATTCGATTTTACAATCAAATATAATCTCAAATGCAACAAAAAAAATCAGTCATTTTTCAAAAAATGTAAAAGAAGTTGCAGATATGATTGCTTTTGGTTGAAAACTGTATTTTTGCCAAAAAAAAATCAAAATATAATAAAATTACAAACAAAACTTAGAAAAGTAATATTTTTGGTAATTTCTCACTTATGTTATGATATATATGTATACGTACATATATTTATATATAAATATACTCACTCAAAGAATAAAAATATTAAAATAAATATAATTAAAATATTAAAATATATCCATGAAATATTTTAATCGACTCTCTTCTGATTACAGATTTTTAAAATAAAATACTCGACTAGTCTCGTAAAGAACCTAGATAATAGAACTATCGGTCTTTCTAACGTGTGTCCAAGGGCACACATTAGTCACTAACTTCAATAAAAATGGACTTTTTTTATTGGTGAAATTGATGTGATTCAACCAACAACAAGAACAGTCCATTTATATGAGAGTTAGTTACTATTCAGTACTTTTGGTCACACCATAGAAAATCCCTAGAACTATAGGTATTTAAGTAATATACAAGTCAAACTAAATTTCAAATAATTTGCTGGTACCTTTATGCATGGTATTTAAGTAATATACAAGTCAAACTAAAGTTCAAATAATTTGCTGGTACCTCTATACATGGTATATATTGGGAAACGGGAATTCGTTACGTATTTTAAAACTTCTTTAAAATATAATTTCCTAAATAATTTTAAATTTTTTTCTCCTGAATAAAAATTAGTTCAAAATTTAATATCAGAAAAAAGAAAAAAGAAAAATTCAAAAATATATTATGAAAGAATTATTTATATTAATTTTAAAATATGTGTCGAGCATCGAAAAAATTTGTAAACAATTGGATGAGACCGAAAAAGTACATTATCAGCACATTTTGACCAACAACAAAACTAAATGTTTATTTTCTGCATAAATTAACTTTTAAATTCCATTTTCTTTGTTTCTTACATATACAAGGTATAAAAATCATCACGGGTCTTGAGATTTTAACTGAGATTTTCAGCAAATCAAGCAAGTTACTTTCATGTAAAATCATAAATTCAGAACTATTTTTACTATATAGCTTGCTGCACATAATAAGTTACAAACAACAAAACTATATGTTTATGTACTGCATAAAAATTGCTTTCTTTTCCTCTCTAGATAACTGCAACAGTTTTTTAAAAATGATGTATAAATCATCTTGACATGTATGGATACAAACATCCCCAACACTGGACCCCTTCAAAACATAATGTGCTCGTATAAAATTGAAATGTCTAAGAAAACTGCACCAGGGGGCCAGGGCAAAGCAAGCATCAGTACAATCATAAGGAGTCAGATTGCAAAGTACAACAGACTTGGTATTTGGTATTGTTTTCACGCTGCCGGCGCGTATTCTTGGATGGCTGACGCCAACTTATTTCGATCATCTTCTGTCTTTGCTCTTATCAGAAATGTCCGTGCTACAACATTAGTATTATTATCATCCTCCTACAATAACCAGAACATAATTTCTGTTTAAGAACACGAAACGACTCGTATGGTCACTCTTAAAAATGTTAAAGTTGTATGTACATACAAAATAGCTACATGGATAGAAAGCAGACAGAAGTGTGGATTGATGCATTACCGAAGTGTGAAAAATTGCTACTATTGAATTTTTCTGCAAATTTGTCTTGATTCCTGGATACAACAATGCATTAAGTAATATTCTCCCTACCTGCAATTAGAACAATTTATAATCATTACTGAGTAACACCCTAAATTAACATCTTGAGGACAATCAACTAGGTAAAATGTCATAAAAATTTAATATCAAAATAATTAGGCAGATACAATGGGTTTTCAACATGGAAACAGTAGAGATCTATGGGCATAATTGATAACTATACAATACAAGTAAAAAATAAATAAAAGTTATTGTTGCACATTTAAAGCTTTCAAACAAATTATGTTAAGAACATGATTTAAAAAAAAACTCACATCATTTCGAACAATAATTGTTGGTTTGGATTCTTTAGTTCCCTTGCTAACACCTTCTTGGCACTTGATAGATAATTGGCCAGTGCCTTTATCTTTCCATGTATCTTTATCTGCCGGATCGGTTGACTGAATAGACAATTGGCATGAAATGAAAGCACTAAATAATATGTCTTAGGCAAAAGGTGATTTAACTAAAAGCACCACGCATATACAATATTAAAATTACGTGAAAACCAAACTTCGATACGTGACGATTTTTAATCAGCTAACTAAGAAAATATTATGCATATTCAGCTTTTGTGACTCATAGTCCTCTTTGTCAAGGACGCGAACTCTGTGAATGACACTATTCAATTATATGAGATTTAAAACTTAACTTTAAGCTATTCAGACTGAAGCATCCATGCAGGTATAATGTGTACATTGTTAAAGAAACATTTCAATGTGGCAAACTCAGAAACTTGACCATTGCTATTTAAACTCAATCTATCACAAAGGCGGAGTATCCAGAACAAGAACCACAATAGTAAGCAACAAAAATTAGGTTTATTACTCATGATTTCATTCACTTTCTTGCAATTGACATGGTAAAATAAGGCAGTGCATGATTTTTTACAGAACAAATCATGAAATTACCTTAACATAAAGCTTGCATTTCATTTCATGTACCACAGTAACACCCTTCTCTTCACTTTTTTTTACGGACGGGCTGCTTGGCTGCTCCACATCATCATCTGCAAAGTAATATTTTAATAATATACCCCTGTCTTAGGAATTCAACTTTCAATGTAAATTTTAGCATCAAATAATCTGGTAAAATTAGAACATATCAGGTTAAAACCACAGCTTCCAAACTTAAAAATTCCCTAAGTTTTTTTTGTTCTCAGATTAGCCCGTATGATGTGACACGTAAGAAAACTAATCCGAGCATAAGATTACAGTAGTACTTGGCACATCTCAGATTAAAACCAACAGCTTTCAAACTTAAATATTGCTTTGATTTTTTTTTGTTCTCAGATTAGGCCGCATGACATTACACATGGAAAGCTGAACCAAGTACAAGATAACAGCACTTGGCACACTTCAGTGTTAACAATTTTTACTTCAAGTGAAGTGGGGTACTGTTTAGATACAATATATTTGGACCAACAGTCCAACACACACAAAAAAGAAGTCGCCGGACATATCAGTTATCAGAGGCTAAGATCTATGAGTAACATTATGATTTTGTGACAATCAAAAATTGAAAAAAAAAACATAGTGATACAATATATTGGACCTACACACACAAAAAAATCACCGGACATATCAGAGGCTCAGATCTATGTTTAAGAGTTTGTGACAATCAAATTGAAAAACAAAACGTAACATAAATAAATTCAATGTACTGCAATTTGTAAACTCCCTTCGTCTTAACGAATTTCATACATTATCCATTCTGGAATGTCACTTCCAATTCTTTACATTTCCAAGAGTAGTAAAGTGTTAACAATATAAAAAAACTACTACACCCACCACGTCCCTCCACCTTTTCAAATCTATAGTCCTTTATTTTCTAGTTGCCCACGTTATCCACTTTTCATCGCTTGCCTTCTCTCTTCTCTTGAAATCCGTGCCCAACTCATATGTAAATAAATGGGTGGGACGAAGGGAGTAATACACACATGATTTTAATAAAACATTGACTAGTTGATAATACCTCAAGACACAGTACACAGCTTAGAAGTAATATTTATATCTAGTTGTCCCCAAAATAAAGAAGTTTCAATAGCTTGAGGATGTAAAAAAGAGAAGTGATTATCGAGGTGTTTGCTCATTCGAAAGGCCATTAAACAAGTAAAGCCCATAACCGGTTAAGTAACCGTGTCTCTATTTAATTTATACTTCAAAAGGCATTAGCCACCCCCAGATCATGAGAGGTCTCTTCTAAAATGGTCCAGAACAAATAAAATACTCGAAGAGAACGAAAATTGATGTCAGCCACTTGTGGAGTTAGATCTTAGAAGCAAGCTCTTTGGAGACAAAAGTACGTCACATACTTCCGAACCTCCCTAAACCCTGCACCGAGTCTTTGAATGTGCAATGCGTATAAACATTGTGATAGAACTTCACACATTATCTTTTGAACAAACAGAAATTGCAACATACTTCTGACAACCAAATTGCAATATAACACAATCCACCATGAATCAACTCAAATTCGATATGCTGATATGATAAGAAAGTGTGGTATTAAAAAGGATTCATAACTTACCACCGCCCTCAGTGTCATTCGAAACATTATGGTTGACAGGAGCTATGTTTTGGTTTCCTGAAAAAAATAAATTAAAATCAATTAATTCAATAACATTAGTCTTAATAAAGCTGAACTGCAATGTTTGCAGTTCTGTAGGTTGTTAATAATATATATATATACACACACTTCTATACAAAAGAATAATTTGCTCATGTGACTCTTTTACTCCTTAAGGAAAAAGACTTCTGTAATTATATCAATGAATGAATATGACATACGCGACTATAAAAAATAATACCACGATTCGAGAACCACCTGAAAAAGCATAATATTTATTGGATATAATTATCCTCTAAAAAGATAACAATTTTCCGGGAGTACCATTAACAACAAGAATATGAACTTTGACTAAATACTTAATGTATCACATGGATTTTCTACAAGCACAGAAGTAATCCAACTAGTAAACATTGAACAAAATCATTTGTTGTTAAAAAATAAAATAATAATGAATAATTAGTACTGACTTTTGAATTAATGGTCTAGTGACGGCTGAAAATTATATAGGAAAATCTACTAGGTAACACATACCAAATGAAAAAGAAGTTTGACTTCCAAACATAGGTGCAGAGCTCCACGACATTCCAAAACCTGTGCTTGTACTCGCTGGAACAGTCCCTGGTTTCTCGGAGAACATTTTTATCCCATTGCTATTATTATCTTCTGAAGCAAGCTTATTTGAAACAGGAGCCCCCCATGTCATCCCAAAGGCTGAACTCACAGCAGCAGGGCCACTCCCAGTTTTCTCTAATGATTCCTTCTGGTTTGTATCTTTACTTTCAGGAAAGAGTTTGTTTGGAACAGAATTTCCCCAAGATACAGGGAAGCCTGCACTATTTCCAAAAGGAGCAATATCCGGTTTCTCCAAACTAGTCTTTATCTCATTATTATCCTTACCTTCCGAAACATTATTCTTTTGACTGGGATTGCCCCATGAGGCAGAAACGCTTGCACTTGTACTAGCTGGAGGAATCCCGAAGAACGAATTCTTATTGCTGTCTTTAAGAACCTTTTTTGGAGCACTTTGGGATTCCGATGCAGACGGATTTTCTGCTGTTGCGGACTTCGCCTTAAGCCAGTCAACAACATCACTAAATTTAACCTTCAAGGATGAAAGTATTAAAAAATAATAAAAATGAAGCTGGTGAATAATGGTTGAAAAGCATAACTGCAATTTACAAGCACTTAGGACAACATTACTTCAATATAGAATTTGAGGATTTTAGAATCTACCATTATGTTTGAAGCATGATTACTATAGTCTTGGACTCCATCTTCCCAAAGCTCATCGGGGTAATTTTGTAACTGTGTTTGGACCCAGCTGTATAATGACACATGTGTAAACATAGATGACATATAACAATACTGATAATAAATGTTTGGACCCAGCCGTACAATGACACGTGTAAACATGGATGACAGATAACAATATAGATAATCCAAATTCAGGAAAACCATAGACTGAGTATGCTGATAGAGATTCGAATGCTAAGGACTGCCAGTAATACTCAAAAGAGAAATCACGAATAATGCGAGAACTCAACTGGATTCAATGATAATTGATAAAAGCTAGTATACATATACATTTAACGAAAAAACGTTGCACATCAGATATCTGAAAAAAGGATACTTAATATATCACCACGACCTGCCTCATACTGAATATAGTTCAAAAATCAAAACGGAAATCACCATTACGACAAGTATTAAAAAAATCCAATATAAATATTCATTGCGGTTAACCAATGACTTGCACCGAAAATAGGTGCATATGCTACACAGAAAGAACAAACCTTGCAAATTGGGTATTGAGAGCTCTGACATGCTGTCTAGATAGCTCAGCTCGTCTCAGGTCAAGCGACGGAGGTTGTCTCCGCGAAGGCTGTGCTCTATGAATATCAAACTCACTTCCTACTAACAATTTTTTACTCTGAGACTGTTCAATAGAAAAAACACACAATGTCTTAAAATAACATATCAAACACCATCAAATCACACACACATAATACAAACTACAATTACAATTCTAGCTCGAGTCAGAATCTTTAAACATTAATTTCAAAAACAAAAAAAAAACACCCAATAATTATCAGACCAATTAAAACAAACGCAACAAAACAAAATTCAAATTACACACACTGACACACATTACATTAAATGCTTAAAATACACACACATACATACAACAAAGGACAATTGAATAGAATACATCAAGATTGTGAGAAATAATAGTTACAAAAGAATCGTTGCTCTCGGAATTTGAGTCGGTGACGCCCAATCGTTTCGTTCCTTTCATGATTATAATTGAATTGATTTCAATTTGGGGAAATTAGGGTTTTTTTATTATTGTGTAATTTGTTTTGAGCTAAATCGAGTTTCGGACTTTGGGTATGGGTTCAAATGGATATAGGGCGTAAGTTGTGCCCTACCCGTTGGATTTAGTGAGGGGTTTCTTGATTTTGATTTGAGCCGTTGGATTAAATTTATGGGTCCAAATTGGATTTTAGGCTGATGCTTATTAATTGGGCCACGTGTTTGAGTGCGAGTGCGTTTTTGTAGTGTCCTCATTTTGGTTTAGGTATTTTGGGGATCGAAAATGTATAAGGTGTTTGGAATAAGGGAGAGGCCCAAATGTCACTTTTTTGAGTCAAATGGCTTTTAATATTGTTTTTAAATTATTGGTCCCAAATGTAAATTCAAAACGAGATTCGGTTAAAGTTTTTCAAAATAAACGAAAAACGCAGTTTCATGTTGAGTTTTTTTATAACAATTTTTTATTTTTTAAAATTAAAGAAAAACGCAGTTTCGTTTTGTGTTTTTGTTTAAAAATGTGGTTTCAAACTGTGTTTTGGATGAAAACGCAATTTCAGAAATTGTTTCGGTCAAAAACGCAGTCTCATCTTTAGTTTACAGATATAAAAACGGGGTTTCAAACTTAGTTTTTCGTAAAAACGCAGTTTCCAACTGAATTTTTCTCAGGATGAAATAAAACGCAAATCCAAAATGATTTAATATGAAAAATTCATCCTGAGGTTGCGTTTTGCCCCCATAAACTCGAATTGAAGTTGCGTTTTCAAATTTTTTTTAAAAAAAATATTGAACACGAAAAACGAAATTGCATTTTTTATTAATAACAAAAACTTCAACCGAAACTCCGTTTTGGAGTGACATTTAGGGCCAATTATTAAGAAAGTGACATTGAGGGCCATTTGAATCAAAAAAGTGACCTTTGGGGTCAACACCCAGAGAGGGCTAAGCAAAACTGAATTGAAATTGAAAAATTGAATCGTGCTAATTTGTTTCGGTTCGGTTTTTAATTTTCAAAAATTCGGTTTATTCAGTTCAGATCGAATAAATCGAAATAAAATTTGATTAGATCCTGTTTTTTTAAAAAAAATATTTCGACCGGACCAAATAGACCAAATCATAATAACTATAATTTTATATTATATATATATTTTACAGATATCTTAAAAATTATCATTTTAATTTTTAATTTTAATTGTATTTATACATTTTTAGAACTTCTAAATATCACATTACATTAATTATATTTTAAATTTTATAATTTTTTGTTTAATTTTTAGTACAAGTATCATTTTGAAAAAAAATCGATCCGTCCGTCAAAACCGGACCGAATCGAACCATTCGAGTTCGGTTCAGTTGGTCCGTAATACAACTTTGTTCTGGTTCGATCAAAGAAAAAATGATAATTCAATTTTTCGTTCTATTCAGTTTGGTCAGGTTTTAGACCAAACCGACTGAATGATCAACCATACTCTAGGATTATTCTCAAAACAGATGGTCTAGGAAATAATTTAACTAAAAAAAATATTTTCTATTTTTTTAAAATCGTATTTTTTTATTGAAAATTGTTTCAGGAAGTTGATTTATTTTTTATTTCTCATAAAAGTATTGTGAGATTGTGTTTAGTTATAAACTACATAAAAAAGGTTATTTGGATTTCCGATTTATCATTTTAAAATTCTGAATAATAATTTTGAAGAAGAACTATTCGATTTTTTCAAACTATTCTATTATTTTATTGCCTTCAAAATCCTTGATTTTAACATAATATCTAGTAAACTATATTTTACACTGGTCTTGTAAATCTCGAGTTTTAGCATCGTACTCTTGTCATGCATCAATTTGATTGACGTGCGTATTACTTGTGTGTTAATGATCACATTAAAAAATAAATATAAGAACAAACAAAAAACAATAATTTTAATTTATCGAACAAAATACCTCAAAATAAATTATAATAGAAGACTTCTCTTGGACTTGCAAACTGAAACACAAATCACAAATATTAATATATTTACAACTATAATTACATCATACAATGAAATAGAATTATAGTTACAAGAGTTTAATTAAGAAACAATACTTACACATATATACAAACACGTACAAATAAATATATTAAAGGATGAAATGAGGCGGCTCACCATTATTGTAGATGCTCTCGATATGTATAAACTCTTCTCCGATAATAAACCCATCATTTTATAATTTTATATTTCGATGTATTAATTCATAAAAAATGACATTATTTTTTTTGACTTGTTGTGCAAGATTAACTTTTTTTTTGATATTTTTACTTGAAGAGAAATTTATAAATATATTAAAATATAATTTTACTTCTCTCTATTAGTTAATCTTTGAAAGGTAAGATTTATTTTTTATTTTTTGATTTTTTTAAGTATAGAAAAATACTAAAATAGATTATTTTTTTTACTTTCGCTCTATAAATCTCTGAAGATTTCAGATGCGCCATATAAGATTATATGCTACCTTTTTACGTTTTTTTATGTTTATCTGACCTGTCTGTCAAGACTTTCCCGATATGGTTTTAAGATTTTTCACGAAAGTATTAAGATAATAACTTTGGCTTGAAGGTTTAAGCGATTATTGATATAAATGAGAACTTTTAGGGGAATTATAATATGCTAATTTGAGTTAAAGATGTAGTTTAAGAGAAATGACTAAATTTTGACTTCAAATAAAGTTTAAGAAGGCAATAGTGTGGTAGAGAAATTTTAGCAGAATAATAAGATGGCATATTGATAATCGAAGTTTGCATTTTATATTGTATCACTTAAGTTTGTAAAAGTGTAAATAGATTAGACTGGAGTATTCTTCTGTAAACAGTCTCAGACCTAAGAATAAACTCTGGAAGAAGATCAAGAAGATCATGCCTCAGAGACAATGTTAAGAAGTTTGGAGTTGAATAAATTTATTTTGGGAAAAACATTCTAAGTCAAGAAATCTGCAAGTCACAGATTAAGTCTTATAGAGAAGTCATTCGAGAACTCCATAATGACTTATCGATAAGTCAAATCAGCTTATAGAGAAGTCTCAGTGATATCGACAAGTCAAATGAAGATATGAAGATTGGGGATATCGACAAGTCATTTCTGGAATAGAGAACTCAGAGATATCGACAAGTCAAATTGAAGATGTGAAGATTGGAGATATGGACAAGTCGAATTCTCACTAGTGATCTCAGAGATATCGATAAGTCAATATGCCTATAGAGATTTCATAGATATCGATAAGTCTCTTCTAAATATAGAAATTCAGATATCTCGACAAGCCAAACTCTCTTATAGAGAACTCAGAGACTTCGATAAGTCAAAATAATTATAGAGTAATAAGAGATCTCGATAGGCCATTATACTTATCGAGATGTCGAGTTCTCTTTATAACAAACTGGAGATCTCGATGTAAAACTCAAGTACAGAATGTAGACCAGTTAAATATCCAAGATTATTAATCAACAAAAAAATCAATCACTGATTTGAAAAGTCTACAAAAAACAGCTTGAAGAGTACAAGATCAAAGGCCAAGATTAACTGACAAAGTAATGTTACAGACATGCACGATTTGCCAAGATACACTAAGCCTAAAATAGAAAATTTTAGATAACTTAAAGTAGGGTTTAGTACATGCTATTGCATGCTATGTAAAACCCGTGTTTACTGTTCTATAAAGTAAACATTTGATGCTTTGTTTTAGTAGTAACAAATAGATCTAAAAATCTTGTAACTCTCTCAAGAAAAAAGTTGAGTTCTTTATCATCAAAGAACCCATAAATTTGTAGAACGACATACTTGATTTTAATATAAAATTAAGTGAGTTTTAAAGATAGCGTGTTCATGTGCATGTTTTATTATTTCTATTGAAACACTTTATCTCTATAAGTTAAATTACTTTGTTCACCACATTTATAACAGTTTGAAAAGCTTAAAAATAATCCAAAACACATTCACCCCCTCCCCTATGTGTTGTATTCATTACCTAACAAGTGGTATCAGAGCAAAATCTGAAAGCAAACAGATTAAAGATCTTGGAAGAATGAATACACAGAAGCTTAGCAGTATCAAAATTCCTACCTTTGACAGATCTAACTACACACTATGGAAAAAGAAAATGATGTCGTTCATCAGGATGACGAATCCATTATATATTCAGATTTTCAAGAATGGGCCTTTCACCCTCATGGTAAGAGTTGAGCAATCTACAGATGGAGACATGGTCATTCCAGCATGTTAGGTCACACACACTGTAAAAGGGGGTTGAATACAGTGTCTATCACAATCAAATCGAATTAAAGAACACAAATAACAGAAAACAAGCTTTATTAAACTCTGTTACAATATGGAACTGTCCTCTCTCAGTGATGAACAAATTATCACGAGAGCTGCTAGGGTTACAATAAATAATAACTTCAATTATTATAACACATATAGTGTAAATCCTATGCCTGTGTTTATATACTACACAGTTACAAGATAATCTCTAATTGATATGGAATATAATTCTACTTCCTAAAATATATCAACTAGTTATTTTTTCTTCCAAGTATTCTATTCTTCATAGAATTCCTTCTTCATGCATATCTCTTCTTGCGTTTGTCTTGATCTTCTTTCCTTTCAATCAGCCGCCTTCCTTAGCTGAAAGTCTCCTTAAGTCCTGATATTATCTTCTGATAAATATCTCCTGATAACTTAAGTTCTGACAACTTAAGTTCTGACTTCAGTATAAATGCTGATTTCCAGTTAAGTACTGATTTGTCCTGTTAAGTAAGATCTGAAAACTAAACACAAATCATATTAGTCATGACATTATCAAATATATCTAACAATCTCCCCCAACTTATAAATTAGCATAATATACAAGTTTAACAGATATTTGATGATGTCAAAAATATTAAGTACAAATGCATGAGAATTTGACTAGATAACTACAACTTATAGTCCTTGTAACTTTACCATTTTTAACTTCTGATAACAGCTTCAGTCTGTATACACATCAGAATTTAATCAGTTGTAGATCTTTGATTTGGCTTCAATTACTGATCTCTTTGATATCAGGAGTTGTTCTGAGATAGTTCTTTAACAAACATCTCTCAGCATATTCAAGTTCATTAACCATCCTCCTTTTAGCATTCTTCAATTCAACTGTATCTTCACCAATTTGAAAGATAGCAGCCCTGAGATCATTTATTCTAGCTTTTCTTATGTCCTGATCTAGTCTGATCAAATATGCCTTGTCAGACTCAAGATTGAATTCCACAGCTTTATAACCCAAAAAGGTAGTTATAATCTTAGCAGAGTTAGGCTTCATCTCGACAATATCACCCTTGTGATCTCTGTACTTGGGACAGTATATGTTGTCAGACTACACAGAAATAAAGCTTCTCTGTCTCTGAATTTGAGTCTTCAAATAATTTGCAGCACCATCTATTAATCCGTTCTTCACTTGAAGTAAGAATAGAACATGTTCTAGTTCCTCATAATACTTCAGTGGTATAGCATTCTGCCTAATATGGTATACCCTTCCATCTGTCATAAAATATAACAAGATGTGTTCTTTCAAGAGGGTATAGTAAACCATCTATACAGATTTAAGCTAATTCAATCTTTCAAGAGTTGCTCGAACACCTGGTTCACTTAAAGAAGTTGGATCATTGGTTGTGTTCTGTATTCTTCTTTCATCAGCACTACCCAATCCAGATTTATCTCTTGCTTCTTTTCCTGTAACCACTCTTGCTTCAAACCCACTTGTTGCAGTCTTCAAAGATTGAGTCTGTTTAGCTTTGGTGAATCCTGGTAGGAGTAACTTTGAAGGTTTAACATGAGCAATATCAGAGATTTCATTTTCCTTATCTTCTGATATCAAGCCAACTTGAGCTATGTCAGAGGTTACTTGCTTCATTATCATATCAGAACTTACTATATCTTGACTCTAAAAAACTTGAGCCATGTCAGAGGTTGTTTGAGAAATCTTCCTTTGTATTAGAGTAAGACTAGCATCTTCATCAGATATTTCTTCATCCATAAATGGTACATAAACCTTTACAGGTTCATCAACTTTTTCCTTGCCCTTGGACCTTGGATCTATCTCCATTTGTGATTTGGCCTTGGTTGCCTCAGGATTTGTCCTTTCTTTTATCACAATGCCTTTAACCTTATGAAGTTTCTTTTCACCAACAGAAGCTTTAGATTTGGAGTTGACTTTTTCTAACTTAAGTCTACCTTCTTCTTTCTTTAGACTCTCAAAGTCCATTCCTGGATTTTCTTTCAGAAATAACTGTCTTAAAATTTCCTCATCAAGTTCCTGTTGGATTTTAATCGCAGCGGAGTCATGGTAAAACACTTTTACACATACAAAATCCAAATAAAAGCATATAAATCGTGGTAAAAACATAGGGATCGATTACTAACCTTTAATATGCGATCCAAAAGCAACGATCGGAGATCCTTAGCAGCTGCTCCTCAAACGTGAAGCACTCCACCGGTATCCACCAAGAAAACAATGTTAAGGAGGAGGAGGAGGTGGAGAGAATTAGGTTTTATAAAATTTTGGGGTTAGAATAAAAATAGGGTTTATAATAGTATATTTATAGGCAAAATTTTCAGCTGAAATTTTCCCATAAATATTATTATTATTATCCCATTTATTATTCTCATTAATAATTAAAACACCTTTTAATTATTAATCCTTTTTCAAAACACTTTAGAAATAATTCTCTCTCTTGATTTAATTTCTAAAAAATTAAATCCTTAATTAATAATATTAAGAACTTTTCTTAATTAATTTATAATCAATTAAATCTCATTTAATCAATTATTAAATTTTCCAATTAATTATTTATTTCCTCCACCATTAAATCATTCTCTTTTTATGGTGTGACCCTGTAGGTTCAATATTAAGCCGGTAGTAGAAATAAATAATAATAAAACTATTTTATCATTATTTATATAAATTCTCTAATTTATTAAATATGATTAATTAATTAATCACATTTATTCTACATCATGAGGGATACTTCTCAGCATATCGCGACTATCCGGATAATAAGAATTCACTACTTAGAATACCAAGAACCTATTCAGTGAATAGTTACCGTACAATAAACTCCTTCTACCCTACAATGTCCCGATTAAATACAAGGCATGGATCTCGTGTCAAGCCTATCTAATTTAATCACTTGCTTACCAATTACTATGCTTAGTTCCATGCAAATTAGAAACTCCTTTCTAATTTCATTCACTCTGGCCAGAGATTCCTGAACTAGCATAAGTGGATCAGCCTTGAACATTCGCTTCCTTCACTGGAAGGGGTAGATCCTTTATTGATCATACACTATCTTTGTATACAAATTCCTATACCCATTAGAGCCCTAATAATTGTCCCTGGAGACTAAGAACTAAACCAAAGCATAGTTCAGTGTACACAAGATGACTATGATGTCCTCAAGTCTAAGGATACTTGTACAACTATCACTATGTGAACAACTGCTGACACGTGAGTGAACTCCATCAGTTGTTCAGCTGTGCGAGTCATGTTCAGTGAACTTATTCTATAATAAGCACCTACATACTAGCTATAGTGTCACCACACAAATGTCTATGAGAACAGACATCCTTCATAATGAAGCAAGCATAGTATGCACCGATCTTTGCGGATTATTAATTACCAGTTAGTAATCCTATGATCAGGAACTATTTAAGTTTAGAGTTATCATCTTTTAGGTCTTACTATTATGATCTCATCATAATCCATAAAAAGCTTTACTCTAAACTATGGTATATCTTATTTAAACACTTAAATAGATAAAGCCCGTAATAAAAACAAAACATGTCTTTTATTAATATCAATGAAATCAAAACAGATTACACAGGAAGTTATTCCTAAATCCTAATACATGATTGGACTTAGGACATATTCCTTTCAATCTCCCACTTGTACTAAAACCAATCACTCTGGTATCTAATACCCATCTAGTCTTTATGACGATCAAAGTGACTTTCAGAAAGTAGCTTTGTGAGTGGGTCTGCTATGTTGTTATGCGTGTCAACTCTATTTCAATACAATACAAGAAATGTTATCGCGCTCCCACTAACCCTTTTGTAGACACATGGTTCATCAACGTTTTTCATAAAACCAAACTCTTTGATTGTCTCATCAAAACGGATGTTCCATCTACGAGAAGCTTGCTTTAAACCATATATGGTTCACAGCAGCTTACACACTAGGTTTTCATTTCTCTTGGAAAGAAAACCATCTGGCTAATTGCCAGATCTCATAGTCGTAGTAAGCAGCATTCGCAAGCAAAATCCGAACTGATTTTAACAGGGCTACAGGTAAAAGGTTTCATCAAAGTCAATCCATTGCCTTTGTTTGAATCCTTTTGCCACAAGCCTGGCCTTATAGGTCTCCACCTGGCCATCTGCTCTAATCATTCTTTCGTATACCGTATACATAGATTCCTTTTCGGATTTCATGGCACTATGCCATTTCTTTGAGTCAACACTACTCATAGCCTCATTATAGGTCACAGGATCGTCATCATCAATGATCGACAACTCATTGTCATTCTCAATGACAAGGCCATATTACCTCTCAGGTTGGTGAGACACTCTCCCTGACCTACGAATGGGCTGTTCCACAGAAGGTTGTTTAGTCAGAACAGGTGTTTCCACATGATCCGTAGTAGTTTGTGCTTCTTGAACTTCATCAAGTTCAATTTTGCTCCCACTGTTTCCTTCAAGGATAAACTCCTTTTCCAAGATGGTAGCATGTCTGGAGACAAACACCCGATGATCGGTGTAAAAGTAATACCCTATAGTCTCTTTAGGATATCCCACAAAACTACATTTTACGGATCGAGATTCCAGTTTATCTGGGTCAACTTTCTTGACATAAGCTGGACATCCCCAAATCTTAACGTGTTTAAGACTCGGTTTCCTTTATTTCCATATCTCATACGGAGTTTGAGGAACAGATTTGGAAGGCACCTTATTCAGTAAATATGCTGAGGTTTCCAATGCGTAACCCCATAGGAATACTGGAAGATTTGCATAGCTCATCATGGACCGAACCATGTCTAACAGAGTTCGATTTCTCCTTTCAGATACCAATCTGGAGGAGTCCACTGGGAGACTATACCATTTACTTTGAGATAATCCAGAAACTCTCCATTCAAGTATTCACCACCTCGATCTAATCGATGAATTATAATACTATGTTTGGTTTGTTTCTCCACTTCATACTTATATTCTTTGAACTTTTCAAAGGCTTCAGACTTGTGTTTCATCAAACACATATCCGAATCTAGATCTATTATCCATGAAAGTAATGAAGTATGAAAATCCACCCATGGCTTGCGTAGACATTGATCCAAATACATCTGTGTGTACCATTCTTAGCAAATTTGCAGCCCTCTTTCCATGTCCACTAAATGGAGACTGCAGTGCCACAATGAAGTGAGATTTTCATCATCCCTTTTCTTTTATTAGTTTGTTCAATCTGAAGTAAATTATGTCACATTTATACAGACCATTATTTAAAGTACCATGTCCATAAAGAATATTATCTCTAAGAATAGAACATTCATTATTCTCAATAATAAATGAAAATCCAGCCAAGTCTAACATGGGAATAATATTCCTCACAATCGAGGGAACAAAATACAATTATTTAAAACAATAGTCTTGTCCGTAGGCTTATGTAAATGAAATGATTCTACATCTTTAGCAGCAACTCTTGCTCCATTTCCCATCAGTAGAATCACCTCCTCTTCCTCAAGAGTCCTACTTCTCCTTAGTCCCTGCAACGAATTGCAGATGTGAGAACTATAGGCGGTATCTAATACCCAAGTAGAAATTTGGCTTAATGACATATTCACTTCTATTATAAACATACCTGAATCAGAAGCGGCAGTCTCACTACCCTTCTTCTTCTTCAATTCTGCAAGGTAAACCTTGCAGTTCCTCTTCCAGTGCCCCACCTTGTTACAGTGAAAGCAAACAACTTTGCTCTTGGGATCTTCAGCTTTTGGTGGAACCGGCTTTTCTTCACCTACTTTCTTCTTCTTGGAAGAGTTCCTCTTCCTTTTCTTAGGATTGGAACCTTCACCAATTAGAAGAACAGAACTCTTTTTAGGGGGAAAATTCGATTCCGCAGTCTTCAACATGTTGTGGAGTTCAGGCAGGCTGACATCCAACTTATTCAAGTGAAAGTTCACAACAAACTGCGAGAACGAACTCAGAAGCGATTGCAAGACCAAGTCTTGGCTCAGCTCCCCATCCATGGCAAAACCAAGTTGTCCAAGACGTTCAATCAAATTGATCATCTTAAGTACATGGTCATTCACAGATGATCCCTCAGACATCCTACAACCGAACAGCTCCTTCGATATCTCATATCGAGCTGTCCTCCCTGCCACATCATACAACTCTTATAGATGCATGAGGATAGTGTGAGCATCCATATGCTCATGTTACTTCTGTAGCTCAATGTTCATGGAAGCTAGCATGATGCATTGAGCAACATTTGCATCATCTATCCACCTACGATACACAACATGTTCATCATTATGTGCATCACTAGCAGGTTCAGTAGGCTTAGGTGAGTCAATCACGTATTCCAGCTTCTCAATCCTGAGAACAATTCTCAAGTTTCGAAGCCAGTCAGCATAATTAGGACAAGTCAATTTGTGAGCATACAGTATGCTCCTGAGTGATAGTACATAAGACATAATGTATATTGTAAATCTGTAAATGATAAACACATAACAACACTTAGCAAATATTCAATTTCATTTTAAAACACTATATGAATCGGGTCTTTATTCATAAGTGGCTCCCACTAGTTTACCTAATTTATTCAACCCTCTACGTGAAAAATTAAGCATTCATAATGCTAGTGGGAATAGGGATCCTACATTCCATTACACAACCCCGGCTGTGGCACGAAACGCCATGTAATATTCAATAGGCAGACAACTCTTGTCAATTACATCTAATGTTATTCCCTAATCAAACTTTAGCCTCTTGAATAATTGAGTCACGGCTGTGGCATGACAAACTAAATATTCTAAGTCAAGTCTAACCCAACATTCCATACAATTGAATCAGTCCCCAAAGGCCCACGGCTGTGGCACGTAACGACCTTTAGATTCTTGTTCAATGTACACATCTCTATGTAATAGACAAGTATTTCTTATTTCGAAATCAAAGCCCTCGGCTGTGGCATGAAACGACAATGATTTAAAAATAAGAACTACTTTCTATCATGTTGGAAGGCTATGACCGACACAAGCCCGTTGTGTCATTGGCCAATTACTACTTGATATTATTTAATTTTAGAGGGATTATATTACGTTACAATCATAATCATATTATAAATAGATTCTTCCTTTTAAATTAAATATTTCAAATCAATAATCAATAATCAGATGATTCCCAGATCGGGTGGAACATTGTCAAGAGGCGTCACTTAATAACCCTTTCTTACAGATAGAAATCTGTTGTTGACAGAATCATCCTTTCTCTCATATCGAAAATTCATATTCAATTACGTGTTTCATAAACACAAGAATCTCATGATTGTATTCATAATATTATTATTAAGGTTATGAAACAATTTCACTATACTAGGTTGTCTAACAAACGCCTTATGTTCATTTAAGTTCACCTAAATTTATCATCGCATGATAAACTAAGCATATATCACATATATAAACATGAATAAACATCAAGGTAGGCATGTTATATCATCTAGCACATTAGTCTAAGCATTATACATCTCTATGTATCACATGAAGCATTTAAAAGCAATTAAAACAGTTAAAAATAGCTTAAAAACACTTCTGTTAGCTATAAACAGTTCGAAACAATTTCATAAAATATCATATAATATACCATTAGAAGCGTCTCGAAAAGACGAATCCAACGGCACCAGGCACGCCTATTTCTGAGCTTCCACGCGCCCTCACGCGCCCCGAGAAGCTTCCCCACGCGCCCCCACGCGCACACGCGCTGTCAGGCGCGTGTGTGACTGTCTTCCACGCGCCCCCACGCGCACACGCACGTCACGCGCCTAACCCCTTATGCTGACGTCAGCATGACGTCATCTGATGACATCAGCATGACGTCAGCATGACGTCATCAGCGCGTGTCTTCCACGCGTCACGCGTGGCACGCCAGCGCGTGAGCCCCACGCGCGCGTGGTCGACGCGCGGTCCTCCTCCTGTTTACGTCAGTCGCCGTTTTTCGATCGCCGTGCTGTGTCTTTCTCTTTTGCCGTACCTGTTACTTTTTTCTGTACCTTTTCCGTGCATTCAACACAGCACACAGACAATACAAACATATATATATATACTATATATACATATATTTATACTTATTAAATTACGAATTTAATTATAAGAACTTCAAAAATTCATAATAAAAAATCTATACATCATAAAATTATGAAAAAAATACCCAGACGATCTACAACACTTGTAGAACCCAGATCAACATTCAAAATTATTCTGAGAAACGATTTCTCATCAGTCATAATTAATCCATGATATAACTTGTAAAAATCATAATTAATTCATACAAGCACATAAAATCCTGAAATTTTTACCACATATCTATATGCATACAACCTATGCTCTGATACCAATGTTGGATTTTAATCGCAGCGGAGGCATGGTAAAACACTTTTACACATACAAAATCCAAATAAAAGCATATAAATCGTGGTAAAAACATAGGGATCGATTACTAACCTTTAATATACGATCCAAAAGCAACAATCGGAGATCCTTAGCAGCTGCTCCTCAAACGTGAAGCACTCCACCGGTATCCACCAAGAAAACAACGTTAAGGAGGAGGAGGTGGAGAGAATTAGGTTTTATAAAATTTTGGGGTTAGAATAAAAATAGGGTTTATAATAGTATATTTATAGGCAAAATTTTCAGCTAAAATTTTCCCATAAATATTATTATTATTATCCCATTTATTATTCTCATTAATAATTAAAACACCTTTTAATTATTAATCCTTTTTCTAAACACTTTAAAAATAATTCTCTCTCTTG
Organism: Apium graveolens; assembly: GCF_009905375.1. NCBI lineage: Eukaryota > Viridiplantae > Streptophyta > Magnoliopsida > Apiales > Apiaceae > Apium > Apium graveolens. Next base: position 117,959,425 of record NC_133652.1, read on the forward strand.
ATTTAATTTCCAAAAAATTAAATCCTTAATTAATAATATTAAGAACTTTTCTTAATTAATTTATAATCAATTAAATCTCATTTAATCAATTATTAAATTTGCCAATTAATTATTTATTTCCTCCACCATTAAATCATTCTCTTTTTATGGTGTGACCCTGTAGGTTCAATATTAAGCCGGTAGTAGAAATAAATAATAATAAAACTATTTTATCATTATTTATATAAATTCTCTAATTTATTAAATATGATTAATTAATTAATCACATTTATCCTACATCGTGAGGGATACTTCTCAGCATATCGCGACTATCCGGATAATATGAATTCACTACTTAGAATACCAAGAACCTATTCAGTGAATAATTACTGTACAATAAACTCCTTCTACCCTACAATGTCCCGATTAAATATAAGGCATTGATCTCATGTCAAGCCTATCTAATTTAATCACTTGCTTACCAATTACTATGCTTAGTTCCATGCAAATTAGAAACTCCTTTCTAATTTCATTCACTCTGGCCAGAGATTCCTGAACTAGCATAAGTGGATCAGCCTTGAACATTCGCTTCCTTCACTGGAAGGGGTAGATCCTTTATTGATCATACACTATCTTCGTATACAAATTCCTATACCCATTAGAGCCTTAATAATTGTCCTTGGAGACTAAGAACTAAACCAAAACATAGTTTAGTGTACACAAGATGACTATGATGACCTCAAGTATAAGGATACTTGTACAACTATCACTATGTGAACAACTGCTGACACGTGAGTGAACTCCATCTGTTGTTCAGCTGTGCGAGTCATGTTCAGTGAACTTATTCTATAATAAGCACCTACATACTAGCTATAGTGTCACCACATAAATGTCTATGAGAACAGACATCCTTCATAATGAAGCAAGCATAGTATGCACCGATCTTTGTGGATTATTAATTACCAGTTAGTAATCCTATGATCAGGAACTATTTAAGTTTAGAGTTATCATCTTTTAGGTCTCACTATTATGATCTCATCATAATCCTTAAATAGCTTTACTCTAAACTATGGTATATCTTATTTAAACACTTAAATAGATAAAGCCCGTAATAAAAACAATACAAGTCTTTTATTAATATCAATGAAATCAAAACAGATTACACAGGAAGTTATTCCTAAATCCTAATACATGATTGGACTTAGGACATATTCCTTTCAGTTCCAGATGTTCATCAGAACTTATCCTTTTACCAGTATCAAAACTTATTCTCCTCCCAGTATCAGAACTTGTTCTTTGACTTGTAGTTCCAGCTTTGCTTGATGAAAAACCTTTACTTTGACCATGACCTCCACCCATTCCAGAGTTTCCCTGGTCATCTTTTTCATCATCCGTTCCCTTCAGTGACTTAACAGTTTTGCATTTGGACTTAATTACTTTCTCCCCCTTTTTGGCATCAGCAGGTAAAAGAAGAGAGAGAAGCAATTCCACTGAGGATTGGATCTCATTGAGTTTATTTTGATGAGAAGCTTGATTCTTCAAAATTTCATCAATCTGAGATTGTTGCTCCTCTTGGGTGTTCTCAATGTACTCAATTCTATCAAAAGTAGGTTTGAAAAACCTTTTCTTGTCCAGCTTGGCAACCATATCTTGCTGATTGATAGATTCTTGAATTTTGTCCACCTTGTCCTGAGTTACAGATTGTTGACCTTGAAGGTGTCTTGTACTGAGTGCAGTAACTCTTAGCTGTGTCTTGAAATCATCATTGACTAGCATCTCATCAGCTTTTGCCAAGTGCTCAGCAAGTATAGTTGAAGAAGGAACAAAAGTAACTTTGTTTCATTCCTTAGTCCACTCCCTTCCTCTAGGAGTTTCACTCCAAGGTACTGGTGCTTCCCCTGTAACAAACTTCTTGACTAAGTCAGCTTTATGAACAGTTTGTTGAGGTGCATGTCCTGATGGACCAGCTGCATCAGCATCTACATTGACAGCAGCTTCACCAGTAAGTTCATATTAGCAGCATAAGAACTTATAGAATCAACATCATCAGCATCCTCTGATAAAAGAACAGTATGAGGGGCTATTAAGACTTCAACATCATCCTCTAAGTGCTGATCTCCAACTAAGTTCTGATCAAAAGCCAAACCTTGATGCTCACCTAAATTCTGATTCTCATCATACAGATTCAGAATTGGTGTAGAAGGAATATCTTCATTAAAATCAGCATCTAGAATTGGTGTTGTTGGTGGAGTGATTTGAGTTGGTGGAGCTTCTAGATACAAAACCTGAGGTACTTCCAAGTTATGAATGTCAATTTCATCACTTGACCCCTGGTTATCAGCATGTACTGGAGAGACTGGAGGTGTGGGAATATGAGTTATTTTTGGTTCATGAAGTGGAGAGTGATGAGTTGCATGAAGGTCTGGATCAGCACTTGGAGAATTTTGAGCTTCAACAGGGTCTTGTGAGATCACAGATTCCTGACCCCCTTCCTTAGCTGCTGCTTCCATTCCTTTACCAGAATCTGCAGGCCTTTTTGTTAATGTTTTAAATCTTCTAGCTTTTGAGGAGACTGTAGGAGCTGCATTATCAGAATTAATTGTTCTAGGCCTTTTGAGGGGCTTAGAACTCCCAGACTCTGTATCTTTCTGAGAAGATACTTTCTCAGCTGCAGAAATAACATGTTCTATAGGTTGAACCTGTGCCTCATCATCTGATTCATCTCTCAAGATGATCCTCCTTCTTTTCTGCTGTGAAACTTTCTTAGATCTTGATGTTGTTGCTCTAGCAGAAGAAGGCTGCACTGGATGTGTTGAAGGTTGAGATGACTGTGATGGTTTGAAATATGTCCTAATGGAGGGTTGAGCAGGTTGAAGTTGAGAAGTTTGAGGTGTTTGTGTATATGTAGTATGTTCTGATGGCTGTTGTGATGGTTGGGATGTGTTGGTGGGTTGAACATCAGGGTAAACAGATATGTAGGTATGAGGATCAGCATTTACTAGTATCTGTTTCACTAAACGAGGTATCTATAATGGTCTAACAACTTGTTTATTTATATCAGCATTTAGCAAGTCATTAAAAGCCCTTTTTGTAAGCTTAAAGGGTGGAATTAAATCAGTGGTTGGTTGGGGCTCATCAGCACAAAAAAAAGAATATATAAGCTGACAGAATCTAGCAAAGTGTACTACATTCCTATCCTCTGTCATCCTATCCCCTATGAAACCTAACACAGCACTTGCAAAATCAAAGTGAGTTTGATAAATAAGAGCATACCCGATTTGTTGACATGATTAGAATGACATCAAAGTTGGAGCACTTATTGGCGAATGCCTTAGTGATAAAATCGAAGAAAAAGCTCCATTCCTTCCTGATATTTTCTCTTTTCAATTGTCCAAGCTTTCCCAAACTGCTCTCATAGCCCAAACTGGCCATGAGCTGCTGAAGAACAGGGTCCTCAACTGTTGAGAATATACAACCTTATGGTAAGTGAAGAGCTTTACGAACGGCTCCAGGAGTGAGCACATGTTCAACATCATTGACTTCAAATACGATGCTTGGAGTACCAGTAGAACCACCATCATCAAAAATCCCAGTTCGCCAAAACGTCAGTACTTGTTGGCTTGAAATGGCTTGAGGTTGGGTCAAAGCATACCCAATCTCACTATTTGCTAAGAAATCTTGCACAAAATGTAAATCTGATGGAGCTTCAGCCTTGTTCAAGATTGCAACATAGTTGTTTGGTACAAACTTGGCTCCATCAACAATTAAATCCTTGGGTGCCATGAGAAATAAGTGAGAAATAAAATTGCCTGTAAGGTGTTTGATAAAATGTTTGTAAAGAAACCGTCAGAAATTGTGAGAGAGAATAAGAAAAGAGAAAGAGTAGAATAAGAATGAAAAGAAAAGATTTAAAAGTCTTTTATCTCTTTTACTTAGAAACCCCACGTGACAGTAGTTAATAAGTAGTGGAACAGACCTTTACACCTGTCAGACATGCAGTAGTTAAGGCAAAAGTTAATGGGCACGGTAAATAAGCAATTATTACTTATCACATACAGTTTTTCAAGGAGAAAAACCGTCCCACTAACCAAGTAATCCCATTAAATAAATGAATATTACTGCTTTATTTCTCATAAACCAATATTCTGAAAAATATGACCGTTGAGGTAATGACCAAAAATAAACCAAGTAAAGAAATACTGCCACGTCAACATCAGAACTTGATTATTATCAGAATTTAAAAGGTCATCAGAACTTGATTATTATCAGAATTTAACAGGTCATCAGAATATGAAACGACTCAGAGACAAAATCTTGCAATAAAGTAAAATTTCATTAATATATCAAATGAATACATTTCATGAAACTTAAATTACATGCATAAAATTACAAGATTGCCCTAGTCTAAAATCTCTAACATCAACAGCCTTAGTCCTAGTCTAAAAGACTGACATAGATGACAGTGAAGAGAAATATGAGGATTGCAATTAATTCTTCTTCTTCCTATCTTCAATAAAAAGAATAGCAAGACGAATGATTCTCTCCTGCTGACGAAGAGAACGGAGATGAATATTTTTTTTTTTGGACAGCCAACAAGTCATTTTTAATGATTTCTGGAAATTGAATCCAGAGATTAGAAGGAATGTTGTTTATAGGATAACGAGTTGGAACTCCATTGTTCCAGATGGTCACCTTGTCTGAGCATAGCAGTAAAACCAACCAAACTGAGTTATTGTTTGAGAGAAGAAAGAATTGATTTTTACTGAAGGATTATTGGTCAGTTATATATAAAAGGGAAGACCAAGGGATGCATGGAATGTGAAACGAAAAGAAGTCAAGCCTCGTCTCCCTAGACCGATGAGTAATAATGACAACCATTTGAAGCTTAAAACAGGAGTTAATGAGCACACGAAACAAGTAAAAAATACTATGCATTTACGAGTACCACTAACCCAAATTATGTTGACTGTTTATATCTCACCCAAACATATTCTGATTTTAAATATGACTGTTTCAGATTTAACCACAAATAAGTCAAGTAAAGAATCAAGATTTAATATCAGAACTTAGACTTATATCAGAACTTAACAGTCATCAGAACATGGCTCCTTAACTCGAAAAGTGAATGTCTATTTCTGTAATTCTTCACACAAATACTGATTTCGTTTCTTCAGAACTTAATCATCAGAATTTCCATCATAACTTGTCCTCAGAATTTATGCAACTGACACTTAACCTGTTCATCTAAAATAACATTTATCACCACAGTAATTTTCATCATTCATATCGAGTGTATGTGTGTGCAGTAAGCTAAATATCAAATAAAGATTAAAGTCTAATTCACTTCAGTACATCTTAGAAATAAGGCATCACTAAGAACTTTGCTCAAAATCTGTCATTATTCTGAAGTCTACTATAGAATGAGTTCATGTATGAGTCCACCTCAACTGTTTTATGCTCATTTTATGCATCTTTTGAAATTCCATTGTACAGTGGCTTCTCAGTGTAAGTGAGTCACGACTGCTTATCAGAATTTATGCTATTGTCAGAGTATTTCTCCAGTAATCAGAGAATGTGAAAAGTCACCAAGAAAATATTTATTTTGCTTTTCTAATGCATATAACTTAATACCAGCAATGCACCTGGGTCTTCCCTTCCACATTTTTACTCTAGATCTCAAAGGAGTACCTGATTTTTATTTATTTTCTTTTTCTTTTGATAAGTGAGGCTTATTAGCACTTAGTACATCCACCAGATTTACTAACATCAGAACTTAACAGATAAGAAGCACTATTCTAGTTTTTGACTTAGTAATAAGATACACAAAGTAAACTTAACTAAGCTCAATATCAGAATTTGCTTGTGTTAAAAGATTTCCACATAAACAATTACTTCAAACATGGGATTTTTAGTATATTAAAGACTATTAGTTCAACATCTAGCACAATTATCCTCATTGGATTAATTAGTCACAGAGACATGCATATCACTATCAGAGTTTAGAGATTCATATCAGAAAACAATCAGCACTTAAGCAAATTTCAATTTAAGCACAAAATACACAAAGATAGTAATATCTGTAAATACTGATCATAAAATCTGATGTATCAGAACATAAAATAAGCAGATTTAGAGAAAAAACCTGAAACCATTTCAAGTTCATTTACCAATCTTGTAAAAGTAGCTTCACATAGTGGTTTGGTGAAGATATCTGCTAGTTGTTGATTTGTTGGAACAAAATGCAATTCCACTATACCTTCATCCATATGTTCCCTTATGAAGTGGTACCTAATGCTGATGTGCTTTGTCATTGAGTGCTGAACTGGATTACCTGTCATAGTAATAACACTTTGATTATCACAGTAAATAAGAATTTTAGAAAATTCTAACCCATAATCCAGTAACTGATTCTTCATCCAAAGAATCTGTGCACAACAATTTCCTGCAGCAATGTACTCTGCTTCTGCAGTTGATGTGGAAATTGACTTCTGTTTCTTGCTAAACCAAGAAACCAATCTGCCTCCTAGAAATTGGAAGCTTCCACTTGTGCTTTTCATGTCAATTTTGCATCCTGCAAAATCTGCATCTGAGTAACCTATTAGCTTAAAGTCTGATTCTCTAGGATACCACAATCCCAGATCAGCTGTACCCTTAAGGTACTTGAAAATTCTTTTCACAGCTGTTAAGTGAGGTTCTCTTGGATCTGCTTAAAATCTTGCATAAAGACAGGTAGCATACATGATATCAGGTCTACTTGCAGTTAGATAGAGTAATGAGCCAATCATACCTCTGTAATCAGTAATATCTACTGATGTACCAGTATCCTTATCAAATTTTGTTGCAGTGGCCATAGGAGTGGATGCACTTGAACAATCTTGCAATCCAAATTTCTTCAACAAGTTTCTGGTGTACTTAGATTGACAGATAAAAGTTCCTTCTTCATTCTTCTTGACTTGAAGGCCCAGAAAATAGCTGAGTTCTCCCATCATACTCATTTGATATCTCGACTGCATCAGCTTGGCAATTTTTTTACAAAGTCTGTCATTTGTAGAACCAAAAATGATATCATCAACATATATCTGCACCAAAAGTAAGTCATTTCCATGGTTGAGATAAAACAATGTTTTGTCTATAGTCCCTCTGTTAAATCCACTTTCCAGAAAAAACTGAGCTAGTGTCTCATACCATGCTCTTGGAGCTTGCTTAAGGCCATAAAGTGCTTTGTCAAGTCTGTAGACATGATTAGGAAATTTTGAATCTACAAAACCTGGAGGTTGTTCAACATATACTTCCTCTTCCAATTCTCCATTGAGAAAAGCACTTTTCACATCCATTTAAAAGACTGTAAACTTTTTCTGAGCAGCATAAGCCAAAAATATCCTTATGGCTTCCAATCTAGCAATTGGTGCAAATGTTTCATCATAATCAATTCCCTCCTGTTGAGAATATCCTTTTGCAACCAACCTTACTTTATTCCTGGTAATTATGCCATCACTATCAGTTTTGTTTCTGAACACCCACTTTGTACTAACAATAAATCTGTTCTTTGGACTTGGCACTAGGGTCCAGACTTTGTTTCTTTCAAATTCATTTAACTCTTCCTGCATTGCTTGCACCCAATCAGCATCTTGAAGAGCTTCTTCCACTTTCTTTGGTTCAGTCTGAGAGAGAAAATAGTGATAAAGACATTCATTTGATGTAGCTGTTCTAGTTCTGACACCTGCATTAGGATTTCCAATAATTAAGTCAGGTGTATGTGCTTTAGTCCACTTCCTTGCAGATGGAAGATTTTCTCTAGAACTGGATGCTCCCCCATGATCCATGTTGTCTTCATCAACATTTTCTGATTCTCCCCCTGAAATTATGCTCTCTGAGTTTGATCCTTCAGAATTTGAGTTTCCAGAAATATCAGCACTTGAGTTTCCAGAATTATCAGAACTTGGCCCCTCAGAACTTGATGAATCAGAACTTGAAGAGCCTGTTGTAGGTTATAATGCTTCTTGAAATGTGGTTGTATCTAGTATGCTCCCCCTGCACACATGTGCATCTTCCTTTTGCGTGGTCACCACAGTTTCAATAACATCAGAGTTTAATCCATCAGAGTTTGCAGTATCAGGATTTAGACTATCAGGATTTTCAGTATCAGAATTTAAAACTTCATTCTCAAATCTTAGCTGATCATGATCATTGAAATCTTCAAGTCCTGTAAGTTTCTTATCATCAAAATAGACATTGATAGATTCCATGACAACCCTTGTTCTTAAATTGTAGACTCTGAAGGCTTTTATGGAAAGTGGATATCCAACAAAAATTCCTTCATCAGTTTTTAGATCAAATTTGGATAGCTGTTCAGGATGAGTCTTAAGAACAAAACACTTGCATCCAAATACATGAAAATACTTCAGATTTGGCTTTTTTTTCTTCCCCATCTCATATGGTGTTTTTCCATGCTTGTTAATGAGTGTTGCATTCTGAGTAAACCAAGCAGTCTGCACAGCTTCAGCCCAAAAGTAGGTTGGCAACTTTACTTCATCAAGCATAGTTCATGCATCTTTAATAAGAGTTCTATTCTTTCTTTCAACAACTCCATTTTACTGTGGAGTTCCAGAAGCAGAAAATTCCTGCTTTATTTCATGGTCTTTGCAGAACTCTTCCATGATCAAATTCTTGAACTCAGTGCCATTATCACTTCTTATGATCTTTACAGAATCTTTGACCAATTTATCCAGTTGCTTGACATGATCAATCAAAATAGATGCAGTTTCACTTTTTGTGTTCAAGAAATACACCCATGTGTATCTGGTGAACTCATCCACTATGACCATAGCATATTTCTTCTTTGCAATAGACATGACATTCACTGGACCAAATAGATCAACATGTAGTAGGTGATAAGGCTCAAGAATTGATGATTCAGTCTTGCTCTTGAAAGAAGATTTTCTTTATTTTGCCTTCTGACATGAATCACAAAGGCCATCAGGAGCAAATACTGATTTTGGCAAACCTCTCACAAGTTCTTTCTTAATTAGTTCATTTATATTATTGAAATTTAAATGAGAGAGTTTCTTGTGCCAATTCCAGCTTTCTTCAATTGATGCTCTACTTAACAGACAGATTGCAGAACCATCAGTACTTGTTGAAAGCTTGGCTTCATAAATGTTACCCTGCCTGTATTCTTTCAGAACAACTTTTCCTGTAGATTTGCTTACAACTTCACAGTGTTCTTCGAAGAAATCCACATGATAATCTCTGTCACAGATTTAACTCACACTCAGCAGATTGTGTTTAAGTCCCGAGACCAGAGCTACTTTTTCAATGATGACATTCCCCAGATTGATATTGCCATATCCCAAGGTTTTTTCCATGTTGCCATCTCCATAAGAAATACTTGGGCCAGCTTTCTCCACAAAGTCTGATAGCAGGGCTTTATTTCCAGTCATATGTCCTGAACATCCACTGTCCAGAACTAGGATGTTTTTCATGTTGCCCTGCAATCACAAAGACCACTAATGATTAGTTTTAAGGACCCAGAATTGCTTGGATCCTTTGGCCTTATTAAGTTTTTTAACTTTTGCAGCGGATTTAGCATCAGAGTTTATGTTAACATTTTTCTTATCAGCATTTTCACTATCAGACTTTGTATCAGAACTTACACTAGAAGGAATAATGCTAACTTTCTTTAAAGAAGGTTTTATTTTCTAATAATCATAGTACAAACTCTGATATTCCTTACAAGTATAAATGAAATGCTATAAACTACCACAATAAAAACAAGGATTTTGTGGCCTATATCTAACAAACTGACTCTTAACTCCTGACTTTGAAGGTAGGGAGTTTATGTTCTTATTTTTCCTGCAAAAAGAAGCCAGATGGTTAGAATTTCCAAAGTTATGACATGTTTTTCTAGGAGCATTAGGAACAAGCTTATAATTATTACTTTTATTCATACCTTCCTTTCCATTCCTATTTTTCCTATGTGGATTTACCTTGTTTACATTCTTAACATCTTTCAGCTTATGCTTAAGCTGCTTCTTTGTCATTAAGCCTATGTTAACTTCAGTTGGCTTATCCTGTTTTGGTTTGTCAGAAGTTAATTTCTCTTTAACTTCTGATTTATCAATATCAGACTTTACAGCTATAAACTTAACAGGATTTACCTTAGGCTTTTGTTGAACAACTACAGGCTCAATTTCTACAATTCCCTTATCATTCTTATCATCTCCATAACCTAAGCCTTCTTTCCAATTTCCACTACTTAACAAATTCTGAGTTGTTCTGCCAGAGTTAGTCCAAGTCCCGATAATCTCTTTTTCCTTTTCTAACTCAGTTTTTAGAGATTCATTTATTTTAAGTATTTCATCCCTAACATAAAATGCACCATCTCTATCTTTCTGAGTTTGATGGAACATGACTAACTCTTTTTCTAAATAATCATTCCTCTTCTTATAAGCAAGATTTTCAGAAGTTAATCTTTCACATGTTAAAGTTTGATCTCTATAACTAATGAACATGGTTTTAAGATATCTTCTCAACTCATTAATATCATCAGTATGAAATGCATAAGTAGTTTGAGGTACCTTTAACTCAGCAGCATCAAAACTGCTATCAGCATTTGCCACCAAGGCATAGTTCACCTCACTTTCAGAATCTGAAGTGTCTGTCCAGCTTTTCTTCTTTGTGACAAGAGCCTTGCCTTTGTAACTCCTCACTTTCTTGCAATTAGGAGATATGTGGTCTTTCTCACCACAGTTGTAGCATTTGACATTTGTGTAATCTCCTATGTTAGACTTTCCTCCTTTGCCTTCAGATTTTATGTAACTCTTCTTATCAGAATTTGCACCTTTCTTGGAAAACTTCTTTCCTTTTTTGAATTTTCTGTATGCAATCCTTGTGATTCCTTTCACCATAAGAGCACACAGCTTCATCATCTCTTCATCAGGATCCACCTCAGGTAAGCTTTCAGTTTCAGAGTCATCATCAGTATCAGAACTTGATGATTCAATATCAGACTTTGTGATGAGAGCTTTTCCCTTGCCTTTCCTTGAGGCAGCTGCTTTGGGGGATTCCTCCTCAGCCTTAAGAGCAACTGTCCTTGACTTTCTTCCTTTTCTCCTATTTCTTTATTCCATCTCAAGTTCATGAGTCTTGAGCATCCCATAAATTTCATCAAGAGTTGTTTCTTCAAGATTATAGTTGTCTCTTATAGTGGCGGTCTTCAAATCCCAACTTTCAGGAAGTGCTAACAGGAATTTAAGATTTGAATCCTCAAGATCATATTCCTTGTCAACTAGTGACAAATCATTCAAGAGTTTGACAAATCTGTCATATAAACCAATTAATGACTCATCAGGCTTTGAGTCAAAGTGATCATACTCTTGAGTGAATATAGTCTTCCTGTTCTTCTTAATTGATTCAGTTCCCTGGAATCTTGTCTCCAAAGCATCCCATATCTCCTTTGCAGTCTTGCAGTTGATTACCCTGTTTGACATTACATTATCAATAGCACTATGCAGCAAGTGTCGTACCTTAGCATCCTTAGCAATTGATGAGATATTTTCAGCAGTATAATCACTCTTCTCTTTTGGTACAGACTTTGCTGGTTCACCTGCAACTACAACATAGAGTTTGGTTGGCTTGTGTGGTCCTTCATTGATTTTGTCAATATATTCAGGATCAGTAGCTTCCAGAAACATAGACATCCTCACCTTCCATATGGAATATTCAGATGGTTTCAGTATGGGAACTCTAATAGTCTCATATCGACTATGAATTTGAGTCTTTGGAGGTTCTTCAATTTTGGTGGGCTTAGTTGGAGTGTGTTCTTCTTCAGACATGATTGTTTTCGGATCTTAAACTGTTTGTGAGTTAACAGATCTGCTCTGATACCACTTGTTAGGTCACACACACTGTAGAAGGGGGTTCAATACAATGTTTATTACAATCAAATCGAATTAAAGAACACAAGTAACAGAAAACAAGCTTTATTAAACTATGTTACAATATGGAACTGTCCTCTTTCAGTGATGAACAAATTATCACGAGAGCTGCTAGGGTTACAATAAATAATAACTTCGATTATGATAACACATATAGTGTAAACCCTATGTCTGTGTTTATATACTACACAGTTACAAGATAATCTCTAATTGACATGGAATATAATTCTGCTTCCTAAAATATATGAACTAGTTATCTTTTCTTCCAAGTATTCTATTCTTCATAGAATTTCTTCTTCATGCATATCTCTTCTTGCGTTTGTCTTGATCTTCTTTCCTTTCAATCAGCCGCCTTCCTTATCTGAAAGTCTCCTTAAGTCCTGATATTATCTTCTGATAAATATCTCCTGATAACTTAAGTTCTGACAACTTAAGTTCTGACAACTTAAGTTCTGACTTCAGTATAAATGCTGATTTCCAGTTAAGTACTGATTTGTCATGTTAAGTAAGATCTGAAAACTAAACACAAATCATATTAGTCATGACATTATCAAATATATCTAACACAACACATTATGCTCCTAAAGATCCTTCTGAATATACTATACCTGAAAAATAAAAAGTCTCTCTGGATAGTGGCTTGCAGCTGATCTTAATAGAGTCACTTGACAATGTAATATACAATAATATTGTCAACTGTGACACAGCCAAACAGATCTGGGAGAAAATAAAGATCCTATGTGAAGGAACAAAGGAAGTTAGGTCAAACCAAAGGAGGATTCTGGTTTCTCAATATGAGGGATTTATGGCTAAACCAAAAGAAGAAATTACTGAAGTTCTTGAAAGCTTCATTAAATTGATAAATGACTTGCAACTACATGATAAATATTATGAAGCTGAGGAGGTTAACCTAAAGTTCCTGCTAGCTCTTCCTGACCATCTTGAACAGAAAATATCAGCTATTAGAGAAGGAAGAGATTGAAGCAGAATGACTTTGGAAGTTCTATATGGAATCTTGAAAACTTATGAACTTGAAATGCTGCAAAGAAATTTATTGAAAGCACACCATCGTCATTTTGTTAATGGTACAAGTGCTTTGATTGTGAATGACAGAGAAGAAAGTGAAGATGTGCAAGATGATCAAGTTCCAGTCATTCAAGCTATGGAAAAAAAGAACAAAGGACCTCAGAAGCAAGTTGTATTGGAGCTGGAGGAAGATGAATATTACACCTTGGATGAGCTAGATGAAATGGATCAATCCATGGCTTACTTGATTAGAAAATTTTCCAACATAAGAGTCAAGAAGCCAAGGTTTTTCAAAAAGCAAGGGACAATCTTCCAACAAAAATAATTGGAAACCAAAAGCTTAGTACAATTGAGTGAGCAAGGGTGGCTACACAACTGGATCTGCGGACAGATCAAATATAAGGTGCTTTAATTGTGATGAGTTGGGTCACTTTGCTATTAAATGCAGAAAGTTTAAAAAGGTGAAGAAGGATAAAGCTTACTTGAAACTGGAAGCAAAGTATGAAGCTCTCTTGAAGAAACAGTCTGGAAAAGTTTATATTGCAGAAGGAAAGAGTTGGGATGATAATGATGTTGATGATGAGGATGAAGAAGTTGGAAACTATGCACTAATGGCTTTTGAGCATGAAGAAGCATCCACTTCAAAATCAAAGGTACCAACTCTAACCACTATTGATTTAAATGTTAGTCAATATAAGGAGACTGTGGAAAAGATGAGTGTGAAGATATTTCATATACACACTAGCTTGGTAGCAGCTACTGAGGAAGTCAGTAGGCTAATAAAAGCTAATGAGAAGCTTGAGAGTGAGAAGGAAAAGATGGATCGGCTGCTTGTGAAACTTGAGTCAGTCAAGCAAGAAAATGAATATTTGAAAAATAAGTTGAAGTGTGCCAATGAGATTGAAGCTGTGTTAAGAGAGAAGATTGAAAAGAATGAGGTGAAACTGAAATCATTCAGGAATGCATCTGAGTTGGTTGGTCAGTACCGTGAGAAGAACAAGCCATGTGCTAACATAGCTATTGGTCTTGATTATGATGCTTTGAATAACAACAAGAAAGTTGGTGGTGGTAAAGGAAAATCAACTAAAAATAAAGATGTCCCAGTTATGCTGAGAAAGGTTGGTTCACCTATGTGGCACCCTCCAAACCCGGGTCAGAAGTTTGGGGTCCACACACACACTGATTACAACCTGCTTATAACAATAATAAAGATAATAATAATAATATGCAGTGACCCTACTTGCCAACTACCACGGATCGCAACAGGTTAAAGTATGCACACAAGCCAAACACACTAATATATTACATACCGATTAAATCCCAACCATTCAAACTCAAACTGAGTATTAAACATATTACAAACTTTTACAAATTTACAATATTCCAAAAGAAGCCTACTAGCTCAACTTCAACAACCTTAATCCCTAGCTCTCGCACTGGACTGGGGATCCTTGTTACCAACTGGTTCCTTTTTAACTGGAAAGAGTATAAACAACATCGCACAAATGAGCTAACTAGCTCAGCAAGTCACAATGACAAAACTGAGAATAATGATCATCAAGTGAATATGGTTATGATATCAAGTGAACAATGGATTATGATTTAGAATTGGATACTATATTTTTATTTTAAAACCAAGGTTAGGCTGCTGATCAGTCATGCACTAACCCCGAGCAAAGCACACAACATTGCTCTAACTACTGGATCCAAGGCACACATTGGCCTAACTTGACCATTATATGGTCTGACCACGAATTTGGTCCACAATTTTATAAAAATAATCCAATTCTAACATAATAACAAAATTAAACAATAATAAACAATAATCAGAATCATTAACAACAGTGAGTGTTTAACAATGAAAGGGTTTCAACCCTTGTGTGGATCAACAAGGTACTTTCAAGGCTTGGATGTTGGGTAATGAAAGAATTGGATAACAAAGGAATCAATGTTTCAAGGTTTCAAGAATTTGGTCTTTTAAAGCATAAGATACCATGGGTTGAGTATATAATAATTCAGTTCAGTGTTTGGTATTTAGTTTGTATGTATTTATGGAGTAGTATCGTAGATTTATGGTTCGTGTTTGGGTATACAATAATCAATGGCTTAGAAAGAATATGGTTCATGGCTCAAGAACAATAACTGAAATCAGGGTTTAGGTTTCTGTGCTTCAAAGCACTTGCAATGTCAATAAGACTATCAAGTACTACAATATCTCGAGAAAGTTCAGAACACTTGCCTGGTATTAGCTTACTATCCTGCACTTGCTTCCAATCACAATCGTCTTACTCCTCAACTACCTGTTTCCCTTTCCTACGTCTTGCCTCTTCTGCTCACATATTATAAGCATCTATCAATCATCAACTCATAGGATTCTATTCAACACATACTTCTATCTACCCTTCGTTTTACCCAAATCCGATTAACGGATTGAAAGTTATGCAATAATCAAGTAAACACCGAATGTATAGACCGATAGTCAATCAACAAGTCACATATAACACATAATACATCACATAATCAATGACAAATCATTTATAAAGAAGTCTCGGGTTATAAATAGGCTTTCGGGTATTTAAAATGATTTTTAAAACATTTTTCGGAATTAAAACGGGTCGTTGGATCAATTTCGGGTTAATAAACAAGGTTCGGCTGGCCAATTCTGGCTCCAAAACAATTTTATAATAATTATTGAGCCTTGAAAATAATTTAGAATAATATTTTAAAGCTCGAAACTATTTTTCGAAATTTTTAATTCATTTTTAAATAATTAAATCCAATTAAATAATTAATTAAAATCAATTAATAATAATTAAATCAATTAATCAATTAATTTTCGAATTAATTGACCAATTAATCAATTAAAAATTAACTGAAATTAATTAACTAATTAATTCAGATTTATTTTTGAATTAAAAATAATTTACGGAATTAAAATACTAATTTTTTTAGAATTTTCAGAAATTAAAAATGAATTTTTATAATAAAAATAAATAGAAAATATGATTTTTAAACATTTTATAAACAGGAATCCTATTTTTGAAAACTTTGCAAACTACAGGGACTAAACTTCACCATCTTCAAAACTAGAGGGACTAAACTGTAATTTTGCAGTTCCAGTCGCCGGAAAATCGAGGGTGGCCGGAGAAGACGATCCCGGTGTCCTCACCCCACCAACACCTCCAGATCAACACTACACAACACCAGGAACTTGTTCATGCAATCAAAACATTCTAATCATCCCTGTTCTGGCCGGAAATTGGCCAAGAACATCGCCGGTTTCCGGCGAACATCGTAAATCTTTAAAACACAACTCCCTTCGATTCAAGCATCCTCTGTTATCGAGCTATATATCAATCGATTGCAAATTTCATAAGGAACACAACCCACTATAAATCAACAGCTAATAACCCCTGAATCAAAACCCCCCAAATTTCAATTGAAAACATTCATACGGGTTATAAACCCTAATTTTAAAATTCGAAAATCAAACTCAAATTTGAACATGTTATTGAACTCCAAATCAGACATATAATATATCAAAATCATCAGGAAAACAAGCTCTACAACATGCAATCAGCAAATCATACAAACAATCATCCGAACAAAAATTCATATTTTTCATAAAAATAATTCGAAGATAAATAAATTTTTAGAAATTAAACCTTTGATTCTGCAGGTGTATGGATTACAGATTCTGATAGAGCTTCTCAAGACCTTCAAATCCAGTACTCGAGCTTTTCAAACAAAGATCAATAACACCTTCAAAAGTTGGTTTGATTCTTGAAACAGTTTATGAATATAGGATTTTTCTCTGTAAAATTATATATTTATCTGTCTACAAATGATTTTGATACGAAATAAAATACGGTAAAAGGCTATTTATATTTACGGAAAATTAGTATCCCGTTGGATCATTCCGGATATAAAACGGTACGTTTATTTGTAAAAACTGATCCAAACGGTATCGGTTTTCGGGATAATTATCCAAATCAGTACAATTTGTACTGCGGTCTTGGTCTCAGCGCCTGGTTACACGTATTACGAAGTGATAATTGTGATAGTTTAATAAAAAGCTCCCGTTTATCGAAAATACAGGTTTTTATTGATTTACCGAAACGAATACGGTATCGAAAATATTGCGCTGGGACCCGCGCACGACAAACCGTACGCCGGATCGAAAAAGTCAAAACATGGAAAATGCTCGGAATATTACAATTATGTTAGGAAGGAGTTCTCGGAAGAGTTTCGGGTTCCAAAAACGTAACAACGGTTGACGTCGGTTGGTTCCCATTTTTATAAAATAGATTTTAAATACCCGAAAAAAAAAGATTTTATAAATTTCATATGATTCTTATAAATTCATAAATCAACATAAAAATAGTTAGGAAGATATGACAATTATCTATATTTTATTTTGGACATATAAAAATTGAAATACTCAATTAATACTATTTTTGAATATTCAAATACAAATAACACTTAACAGTTAATTCATAGAATAGATACTGAACACACATAATAATTATTTAATTAGCAAAAAAATAATTACACGGTATATCCCAGATATTACAACCTATGTTCAAAGTATGTGAAGTAGATTTCAATGAAGAAGAGTTGATCATAAAGCAAGAAATTGTTGAAGAAGACAATGAGAAGAAAAATGCAGAAACAACTCCAACTTCCAAAGCTAAAAAAACCCCATGGTCAACCAAGATTCCAAGACACCTGTCAAGGAAGTAAAAACTGAATATGCAAGAAAGAAGAAGAAGAAGAATAAAAATGGGAAGATTGGGATAAACAAGAGCAACAATTTTGCTTATACTGCAGATGCTCCAAGAAAATAATGTAAAAAATGTGGCTCTGTGAATCATCTAACTCACCTTTGCAAAAAGGTTATTAGTAAGCCAGGAGTGGAAGCATGCAAGTACAATGAAGCAAAAAATGAAGATCCCTACTCATTTTATGACAAGTTTGATTGCATACCTTGCAACATGAAAGTAATGACAAGTTGCCACAAGCTGTGAGTTGATCTTAAGGAAATCAATATTGAGTCTTCAGCCAAAAAGGATAATGCACATCATTCAATGAATTCTATTTTTTCTGAATCATTAAACTCTACCTCTATCAAATCTTTTAACAAGAGAATAATACCCAACACTTCTTGGGTTGCTAAACACACCTAAACTCATTGCATGCAGGGCAAAGGAAAGAAAGTCATATGTATCATAGACAGTGGATGCTCAAGACATATGACAAGTGATATGGCCCTGCTGTCACAGTTTGAGGAGAAGGCTGACCCATTAGTGACTTTTGGAAACAACAACAAAGGTTTCACAATAGGATATGACAAATTGATTTCTAGAAATGTCATCATTGAAGATGTAGCACTGGTAGCTGGCCTTGAAGTGAATCTCCTTAGTATTAGTAAATTTGCAGACAAAGGGTTCAAGGTCTCATTTGACAAAGGAGAATGCATTTTTATCAGTAAAAATATTGGTGAAGTTGCTCTGAAAGGAGCAAGTAAAGGAAGCTTATTTGTTACAGACTTGGACTCAACAAATGAGGATGAAATTTGTTGCTTCTACACCAAGGCATCTGTAGAGCAAAGCAAGCTATGGCACAAGATGCTATCTCACTTGAATTTCAAGGAAATCAACACTCTAGTCAAAAAGGAGTTAGTGGGAGACATGCCTAATCTGGATTTTGCTCAAGATGAAGTCTGTGATGCCTGCCAAAAAGGAGAAATGAAGAGATCAAGTCACAAGAGTAAAACTGTGAATTCTATAAGTGCACCTTTGCAACTTATTCACATGGATTTATTTGGACCAATTAATGTCCAGTCAATTTTAATAAAAAGATATGCACTTGTGATGGTGGATGACTACTCAAGCTATACATGGGTAGAATTTATGCACTCTAAAGATGAAACTCCACACATCTTAATTGAACACATCAAGAAGATTGAAAAGCAGGCTGAAGATCAGAATTGTGTGAAAAGATTGAGGAGTGATAATGAAACAAAATTCAGGAATGCAACCTTTACTGAATTCTGCAAAGACAAGGGCATTGTTCAAGAATTCTCAGCTACTAGAACACCTCAGCAAAATGGGGTAGTTGAGAGAAAGAATAGAACACTAGTAGAGGCTGCTAGAATAATGCTGTAAGATGCAAAGTTGTCAACAAGTTTTTGGGAAGAAGCTGTGAACACCGCATACTACACTCAAAACAGATATCTAATTAACAAGAATCTTGGCAAGTCACCCTACTCAATGCTGTCTAAAAGAAAGCCTACTGTAAAGCATCTTCATATAATTAGAAGCAAGTGCAATGTTTTGAAGGACAAATCTGAATATGTGGGAAAATTTGACTCTAAAGTTTTTTAAGCAATTTTTCTGGGATATTTATTGGAGAGAACTGCATACAAAGTCTATGTGATTGAACAAAAGAAGATTATGGAAAGCACAAATGTTACTTTTGATGATGACAAATGTCCAAGCTTGAAATGCCTTAGTGAAAATGAAGCTGAAGCCCTAAAGTTTGAAAATCTCAACGTTGATAGTGATTCTGATGATAAAGCTGAAGTCAACACAAACCACATAATTGATGTAGAGTCTACTGATCAAGTGAATCATGAGAATGAAAGCTCATCTCAAACACCTGAATTTGATAGCACAAACTCAGGGGGAGAAAGAGAAGAAAACTCTAGAAGTCATACCAATAATGATGAAGGAGCAGAAAACACAAGTCAACAAACTCACACAAGGAAATGGGATAGAAGTCACAATGCAGATGTAATTACTAGTGATCCCAATGCAGGAGTAAGGACTAGAAGTGCAACTAGAAATGAATGCCTTCATACATGTTTTCTTTCATAAGTTGAGCCAAAGAAAACTGAAGAAGCTCTACTTGATCCTGATTGGATATCTGCTATGCAAGAAGAGCTAAATCAATTTGAAAGGAACAAAGTTTGGAAATTGGTTCCTACACCAAAGAACAGAAGTATAATTGGAATAAAGTGGGTGTTCAGGAACAAAATAGATGAAAATGGATTTGTTACTAGAAACAAAGCAAGGTTGGTTGCAAAAGGCTACTCACAAGATGAAGGAATTGACTATGATGAAACTATTGCTCCAGTTACAAGACTTGAAGCAATAAGGATTTTTCTTGCATTTGCTACACATTCAAATTTTAAAGTATATCAAATGGATGTCAAGAGTGCTTTCCTTAATGGTGAGTTGGAAGAAGAAGTTTATGTGCAATAGCCACCTGGCTTTGAAGATCCAGAATTTCCAAATTTTATATACAAGTTACTCAATGCTCTCTATGGACTAAAACAAGCACCTAGAGCTTGGTATAACACACTATCAGAATTCTTGATTAAACATGGATTCACTAGAAGAACAATAGATGATACTCTCTTCTACAAGAAGCATGGTGATGATATGATCCTAGTTCCGGTTTATGTGGATGATATTATCTTTGGTTCTACAAATGAAAAGATTTGTCAAAGATTCTCCAAGCTTATGCAGAGTGAATATGAAATGAGTATGATGGGGGAACTGAGTTACTTTCTTGGAGTTCAAGCCAGTCAAAGAAGTGATGGAATCTTCATCAGCCAAACTAAGTATGTCAATGATTTATTGAAAAAGTTTGGTATGGTTGATTGTTCACCTGCATCTACACCTATGTCTATAGCTACAAAGTTGAATGAAGATATAAAGGGCAAAAGTGTAGATATTTCAAGCTATAAAGGAATGATCGGATCTTTGTTGTACTTAACTGCAAGTAGACCAGACATCATGTCTGCTACATGTCTATGTGCAAGATTTTAAGCTAATCCAAAAGATCACATTTGATGGTTGTGAAGAGGATTTTCAGATACTTGAAGGGAACTCCTAACTTGGGATTATGGTATCCAAAGGGAACTGGTTTTGAAGCTGTTGGTTACACAGATGCAAATTTTGTTGGATGCAGGGTTGACAGAAAAAGCACTAGTAGAAGCTGTTAGTTCCTTGGAGAAAGACTTGTATCCTGGTATAGCGAGAAACAACAATCTGTGTAAACTTCCACAGCTGAGGTTGAATACATATCTCCTGGAAGTTGTTGTGCTCAAGTGCTTTGGGATAGAAATTAACTAATGGATTACGGTTTAGTGTTACACAAAATCCCAATTATACGTGACAATACTAGTGCTATATCTATTATGGCTAATCCAGTTAATCATTCTAGAATAAAGCATATTGATGTAAGGTACCATTTCATTAGAGAATATACTACAAATGGTACCATTGAGCTCATTTTTGTTCCAACATAAAAAAAATTAGCTGACATTTTTACTAAACCTTTGGATGACGCAACTTTCACTAGACTTGTAGGTGAAATTGGTATGTTAAATTCTTCATCCTAAGGCAAGAACTCAGCTAATATCTTGTAGCAGATTAATTTCTAGTAAATCAAAATTAATTTGATTTAATTGGAAATTAACTGGAATATGAACTATAAATATTTCAGAAATCTCTGCATATTTATTTTTCAAAAATTCAAAATTTAGCTTGGAATTTTTTAAATTCTAAGAAAACTGTCTAGATGTTGATTTGCATTTTTAATATGTAAAATTAGCATAAGGTAGAATCAAAGTGATCAAAAGTATATAGAGAACGGAGTTCTCGATAAGTCTAATTGACTTATCGTCGAGTCATTTAAGACTTCTCGAGTGAGTTCTCGACAAGTTAATTTTCTGACTTCTCGAGGCTCTTCTCGATAAGCTTTATTATGACTTATCAATAAGTCATTGTAGAGATTTCTATAAGTGTTGACTCACAGAGTTCTCTACAAGTATAATTTTAGATTTATAAATAACTCAGAACTGAGATAATTTAACTCTATAAATTATTTTAGTAAAATACTTTTGACAAAATCATTCTGATTTTATTTTGATTTATTCAAATAAAAATTGGAAATAATTCAGTCCATTTTTGACAAACTTGGTATTTATTTGACATCGCGATAAGTCTTTTTCTAGTTCTCGATAAGAGTCAGGAAACTGACATATCGATTTGTATTTATTCCTTTAATATGACTTCTCGATAAGCAAATCTCAAACGTCCATTTTTTAGTTCTTGATAAGTCATTTACCTTTTACTATAAATACCCAGACTTCTCGACATACACATCCTTACGCCTTCGAGAATAGTGTACAATAGTGTTTTGAAAGCTTCACAAAGTGGTGAAGCTTTCAAAAGCTTTATGAAGTTTTTTTCTAAAACATATTTTGTGGGGGCTCTTACTGCTAATCATGTACTCTACTTGGATGTGTTAAGGGATTTCTGGACTACAGCAGTGACAAGAATAGTGGTGCATGAGAATCAGGCTGCATCAATTATGATAAATTGTACAATCAAGGGCCAACATATGGAGATTTCTGAGAATGATGTTAACATGGCTTTAGGCATACCTACTGACAAGCTGGTGGAGGTTCCCACTCTGGATGAGCTTTATGAATTCATGGACTTCATCAATTATTCTGAAAAGATTAATCTGGCAAGCATGAATAAAAAGAACCTGAGGAGGAAAAGGTCTTTTCTCTTTGATTTAGTAATCAGGGATTTCACTTGCAGAAAGTCAGGGTTTGACAACATTTCAAGTGTTGTCCAGAAGCTGGTCTACTCAATGGCTCACAATAAACAGATCAATGTAGGACACTACATCTTGGAGGAATTGAGCACCATGATAACAATGCCATTATCATCAAGAGGTAAGGAAACATTTCTTCCTAGATTATTATGTCTGCTTTAAACTATAAAGTAAATGGCATACATATGATGGATGGTGTAGATAGATCATTAATAGGAAATTGTAAGCAAGTGTCCAAAATTTTATTTAGATCACTATCTAAAAAGAATAAGGTGCATGTGGGTCTTAAATTAACTCCATTCATGTTGGAGAAATTTTGGACTTATCCCTATCCTATGCCTGACATGAGGTATAGTATAAGTCAATACTGAGACCCCTTCTTCTATACCAATAGCTGCTAGGAAGCCAACCACTTTATCCTCTCAAAAGGGTGAGGTGAGTAAAAAGAAGAGAAAGTAGGCACCCCTACCAATTATAAATGAGAGTGGTGAGGAACAGACAGAACCTGAGTCACCCTTGGTCAGAAAGAAAAAGAAGGCTAAACAAATTGAGCTGACCACTAAAGCCACCTTTGCATCCTCCAATAGGATGTAGTTGTAAATAAGTGACAAAAATAGATTCTAGAGGCACCCTCTCAACAAGATGCCTCTATTGAAAAGAACATTAACCCAAATGCACGTTGTACAGAGTCTGCACCTATAATTGAACAAATTCAAGTATTTGAAAGGAGAAATAAGGATGACACACACAAATAAAGCATATCTCTTGAAGCTCCCTCACTTATTTAGGGGGAGCTGCCAACACTCATTTCTGATCAACAAATTCTTTTCTCTAATATTTCTTCTTCCTACACAACACTTGAATCTTATTCTCAAGTGCAATCTCACTCAAGTGACTTGGTTCCAAAAACCTTGCTCACCACCCAGACACCAAATTTAGATGGTGAGAGGCTACAAGCTGGGGTAGACCTTGATGACACCATCACAAATATGGGGGATTCATTAGGTTTCACTGAAGACCCTGTGGTGGTTACTAATGCACCTTCATGTGCAAATCAGCCTTCACAGGATGTTAGGTTTGAGGGTAGTACTCCTGAGGGGGGCTATCTAAATCCTCTCCAATTCCATTGGAGGTTCCTGTTACAGGAACAACTCCCCTCAAAACCCTAGCTGAAATTGCACTAACAATTAAAGCTAGGAGTTCAATTGCCAATTACCCTATTTTGGGAGAGACAAGAACATCACATTTATGTGATAGTGCTCTGCAAGAAGCACAAGGGTTTGAGGCTGGTGCACATGACAGTTGTTAGGGATTCAAGCAATAAAACGCAACGGAAAACAAAAATTTTGAATTCCTACCGCAGGATCTATGTATAATGACTGGATAATTATGGAGAATAGGATCATGTACCTTAATAATGTTAGTGTATACTGAAAATATTTATTTGAAGTATGTATATTTATTTCTGGCCAGTTTATTTGAGAATCATTTGAATGTTTACATGTTGTCTAATATTATATATTGTGAACAATCTAGTATCAAATGGGATACAGAATATTAGATTGTTAAATACGGTTATATAATTAATAAGGTTCACAACACAGGTGGTGTTGGACAATCCACTGGTATGGCTGTAGTATTATTTAGATTAGTTTATATTGACTAATAAATAATACTAGTATACTTTATGTATATTGAACATGATCAAATTTAGAATTGTTCCCTTAATACTGATTAAGAAGGAGAACTAAGATTCTATGTTATTATTAATGCTTAGGTTCTTAATCCGGAAATAGTAATTGACACGTGTATATTATTTACATGCTTTGATTTATATATGACATAATTCTTTTGAATTATATCATTATATTTTGCGTGATGGAATTATATACATGGTGGATATTATTTATTGAAGGAATCCATGTCCTGATAATATTCGAGTTAATGATGTCCCCTTGAAAGCTCAAAAAGATTTAATTATGTGAAACCCTGCAGGTGGAATTTATTCTGGAATAATTAAATAAAGGTTGAGTGGATGATTAAGGATAAAAGATATTAATTAAATAAATTATCAGTAATTTATTTAATTAATGGACATATGATATTTTAAACATGGGGAATTTAATAAGCAAATAATATTGGAACCGAATTAATTAAATTACGGTATTAGGAAAGGTAGTGCAAATATTAATTCTTTAGTGGATTGAATTAATATTTAATTACATTGGGCTAGGCTCAAGATGTAATTAGAAGGCCCAACCTAATTATCCATGGTCCCTATTGTAGCCTATATATATTCTTATTCTCTTCTTGCTTGGAAATTGTGTGAAAACATATTGTAGCCACCAAGGAGCAAGAAGAGAGGATAACTTGAGAAGACGGAGGCCACACTTCACTCAAGGGAATTTGGGAATACAATAGAAAAGCGTGGAATCAACCATTAACAAGGTAATCCTCTTTTCGTAATCTTTATCGTAAAATGTAGTAACACCCTAAGTCCGTGGTTCCCAACAATTGGTATCAGAGCCTGGTAATGGGTTCTACATTTTATGATATAATGTCCATGTCGTAATTATATATGCGTGTATATAGTGTTTTGCTTGTATTGGTTTTGATGCAGGTTGTTAATCCACTATTATGGCCATGTATATTTTAATTATGTGTTTGGATCCCACGTGGTTTAATCGTGGTTAATTTTTGTTTTGGATCCCACGTGGTTTAATCGTGGTTAATTTTTATTTTAGTTTCCACGTGGTTTAATCGTGGTTGTAATTTACACAAGGGTTGATCGTGTTAGAATAGATTTTACAAAATTAGTTTTGTATTAGATCTATTTTTTTTGTAATTGTTCTGGGTATTTTGTAATAGTTATGTGCGATCGGAAATCAATTCTGGTAGTTTTTTGTTCCGCTGTGCGATTACAAGGGGCTGCTGGGGCTGCTGCGGCAGCTGGGACTGCTGGGGCTGCTGGGGGCGTCGGGGCGCGCTTGGGGCAGATTTTTTTTGAGAGTTGGATTTTTTTTTCAAGGGCCATAATAGTGGAAAATTTATTTTAATTTTTTCCATTAAATTTTAATTATTGCTTTAATTTATTGATTATGTGTGTCGTTAATTATGTGTGTAATTCTTTTAAAATTGCATGTTTAACTTAATTAGGACGACATGGACATAAAATTTATTTATTGCTTTAATTAAATGTTATATGTTGCTAAAATTATGTGTGTATTTTGAATGCATGATTAGACATAATTATAACAACATAGGGCCCCATTTAATTTTAAAATTCCTCAATTTTAATAAAAAAAATTCTAAGTGGGAGAGGGAATTAATATGAAATTAAATCCCATGGTCTCCATTATTGGTTGTAGGTAATTTAACATAAAGACGAATATAAATTATATATACGTCACCCATCGTGGCATGTAATTTGTGGTGTCTAGAATGTTAGAGAAATTACTAGAACAAACTTCTTAAATTAATAAATTTTGAAAGGAATAAATACGGATTTTCTTTATTTCTAATTTGGAGCGATTTTGTCAAAAACGGGTTCATCGAACTTGTAAGGCTGTGGGTTTTAAGCGAGACCGATGTGACTCCTCCACTACCTGGAAATCAAACCATTGATGAATATTGAATTGAAGTATTCTATTCAAGGCAAAATTATGAATATTGGAAGATATACACGCCACCCATCGTGGCATACCAAGTTCCATAGATTTCGAATAATTTAAGATTTGATGATGGTATACACTTAGCTATGAAAAATAATATAGTCCACCCCAACGTGGCATATTGTTTAGGAATAGGACCGAAGTAACATTTAAACAAAATTAGGTGGTATACATGTCACACATCGTGGCGTGCCAGAAGCTTATGGTGTTTAGATGTTAGTGCATTAAATTTTAATAATTTAGATCTTAATACTTAATGCACCCTTATTTATGTGATGTTTTTATGCATGATTCTCAGGATAAAATGGGCTTTAATCCACTATTCACCATACTTAAGGATAACAAACTTACCGGACCTAACTATATTGAATGGAAACGAAATTTGGACATTGTGTTGATTGCTGAGGAGTACAAGTTTTGCACTTATGAACCCAAGCCTGAACAGCCTGCTGTTGATGCTCCTAAAGATGAGAAAGAGTATTATAAACGGTGGATTAAGGCTGATGAAATGTCGCGATGTTACATTCTGGCAGCAATATCGGGTGTTTTGCAGCATCAGCATCAGTCTATGGCCACTGCTTCGGATATGCTCTTTAATCTCAAGGAACTTTTTGGAGATCAGAATAGGGCTGCTAGGCAAGTAGCCATGAAGGCTTTAATGAACACTCAGATGGCTGAAGGCACACCTGTAAGGGATCATGTTCTCAAGATGTTGTCTCATCTGAATGAGATAGAGATCCTTGGTGCTGAACTTGACGGGGAAACCCAGATTGACATTATCCTTATGAGCTTGTCCAAGAGTTTTGAGCAGTTCCGCTTGAATTACAACATGAACAAGAGGCAGTATAGTCTCGCGGAACTGCTGACAGAACTTCAGGCAGCTGAAGGATTATTTCGGCAGAGTGTTCAAGTGAATGTGGCTGAGAAAGGTTCTTCCTCTAAGCCGAAAGGTATTAAGAAGAAGAAAAAGGCTCAGACACAGAAAGCTGTGAAGGCAGTGGGAGTTCAGGGTGGTGTGAAAAAGCCTAAGGGAAAGTCCTTCAGATGCAAACAGTCAGGTCACTGGAAACAGGATTGTCCTCTTCCTAAGAAGACAAACAATACTGGTATGTCTCTTTCTCTAGTTACAGAAACATTTATAGCGGCTATATCTACGAGCACTTGGTGTGTAGATACAGGAGCCACTGATCATGTTTGTAATTCTATGCAGGGGTTCCAACTATCCAGAATGCTTAGAGATGGTGAGATATACGTGTTCATGGGAGATGCTACGAAAGTAGCAGTAGTTGCAGTAGGAGTTATTCATTTATCTTTTGGTTCTGATAGGATTTTGGTTTTGAACAATTGTCTTTATGTACCTTCTTTTAGAAGTAATTTAATTTCGGTTTCTAAACTTGCTTTGGATGGTTATAATGTTTGTTTGGATCGTAATGTTTCTATTATGATGAATAAATGAATTATATGTTCTAGTACATTGTAAGACAATTTGTATATAATTAATCCTAGTCAACCTGCACTGCAACTGCAATTTAGGGAATTGAACAACACATCTTCTAACTCTACTAAAAGAAAGGAACCTTCTAGTTTGAACCAAACATATCTTTGGCACTTGAGATTAGGTCATATTAACTTGAGGAGGATTCAAAGACTGGTAGTAGACGGGCCTTTAAGCTCATTGGCAGTGGAGCCATTTCCAGTTTGTGAATCCTGCTTGGAAGGTAAAATGACTAATAGGCCTTTCAAGGCAAAGGGGAATAGAGCCAAACAAGTATTAGAATTGGTTCACTTTGATTTATGTGGACCCATGAATATCCAAGCAAGAGGTGGTTATGAATATTTCGTCACTTTTATTGATGATTATTCTAGATATGGGTACGTTTATTTGTTACACCGTAAGTCTGAGTGCTTTGATAAGTTCAAAGAGTACAAAGCTAAAACGGAGAAGCGACTTAATAAAAGTATCAAGTCACTACGATCAGATCATGGTGGCGAATACTTGCTTGGAGAATTTAGGGAATATTTATCAGAAAATGGGATAGAATCCCAGTTAACTGCACCAGGCACACCCCAGCAGAACGGTGTAGCAGAGAGAAGGAACCGGACTCTTTTAGAGAGTGTTAGATCGATGATGAGTTATTCGGATTTACCCAAGTCGTTTTGGGGACATGCCTTAGAGACAGCAGCTTATCTTCTGAACTTAGTACCTTCTAAGTCGGTTCCTAAAACCCCCTTAGAATTGTGGACCGGGGATAAACCGAGTCTAAGACATATTAGAATATGGGGTTGTCCAGCACATGTGCTGAACAAGAACGCGGCTAAGTTAGAATCTCGTAGAGAAGTAAGGTTGTTTATAGACTACCCCATGGGAACGAAAGGATATTTATTTTATAGTCCGAAGAATCGGGATGTCATTGTTAGCACTAATGCAAGATTCTTGGAGGAGGACTATATAATGAATCACAAACCCATATATGGGGTTGTCCAGCACATGTGCTGAACAAGAACGCAGCTAAGTTAGAATCTCGTAGAGAAGTAAGGTTGTTTATAGGCTACCCCATGGGAACGAAAGGATATTTATTTTATAGTCCGAAGAATCGGGATGTCATTGTTAGCACTAATGCAAGATTCTTGGAGGAGGACTATATAATGAATCACAAACCCATGAGTAGTATCATTTTAGAGGAACTAGTGGGAGGGACAAATAATACCCATGAAGCTGTAGTACAAGTAGAACAACCACAACATAATGTACAACCTGTCACTAATACCGCACCAGTGCCTCATCGTAGTGGGAGGGTTGTTCAACAGCCTGATAGATTCATGTTTTTGGGAGAGTCTTCAGACTTGGTCCCTGGTGAACATGATGATGATCCCCGTACATACGAAGAGGCAGTACAAGACAAAGATGCAGATCTTTGGCAAAAGGCGATGGAATCTGAGATAGAATCAATGTATTCTAATCAGGTCTGGGAGCTCGTGGAACCACCCAAAGGTATAAAACCTATTGAATGTAAGTGGATCTATAAGAAAAGAGGGGATTAGATAAAAAGGTGAAAGCCTGGAAAGCAAGACTTGTTGAGAAAGGGTATACTTAGAAAGAAGGTATCGATTATGAGGAAACCTTTTCACCGGTAGTCATGCTTAAGCCAATCCGTATTCTTTTATCTATAGCAGCTCATCTCGATTATGAGATTTGGCAAATGGATGTCAAGACAGCTTTTCTTAATGGAAGTCTTGAAGAAACCATCTATATGAAGCAACCAAAAGGATTTGATCAGGCAGTTCAGTCATATGGATTTGATCAAAGTCCAAGCAAATCGTGCGTGTATAAGAGAAGTGAAGGTAATGCAGTGGTTTTTCTAGTACTATATGTAGATGATATTTTACTCATTGGAAATAATGTTGAGATGTTGTCATCAGTAAAGGCATGGTTGTTCAAACAATTTGATATGAAGGACTTAGGTGAAGCGACATACATTCTTGGGATCAAAGTTATAAGGGATCGCAAGAAAAGGATGTTGGCTTTATCTCAAGAGCCCTACATTGATGAAGTATTAGCTCGTTTTAACATGCAGAAGTCCAAGAAAGGTTTTTTACCTTTTAAGCATGGAGTTGCTCTATCTAAGAAGCAGTGTCCTTCGACACCTAAGAATATAGTGAGCATGAAAGCAGTTCCTTATGCTTCAGCATGTGGAAGCTTAATGTATGCTATGTTATGTACGAGGCCTGACATCTGCTTTGCTGTAGGCATGGTTAGTAGATATGAGTCGAACCCAGGTCAGGAACATTGGAGTGCAGTAAAAACTATACTCAAGTACCTGAGAAGGACTAAGGAGTATATGTTAATTTACAAGGGATATACTGATTCAGATTTCCAATCAGATAGGGATAAGAGGAAATCAACCTCGGGATATGTTTTTACTTTGGGAGGTGGAGCCGTTATATCGAGGAGTGTAAAGTAGAAATGCATTGCAGACTCCACCATGGAGGCCGAGTATGTGGCAGCCTCTGAGGCTGCCAAGGAGGCTGTATGGTTCAGGAACTTCCTTTTGGACTTAGATGTGGTACCTAATTTTCCTAGGAGCTTGACGGTGTATTGTGATAACACTGGTGTTGTGGCAAATTCAAAGGAACCGCGAGACCACAAAGCAGCGAAACATATTGAACGTAAGTATCATCTCATACGAGGAATCGTAAAGCGAGGGGATATAGTTGGCTCACATATCATCAGAAGACAGCGAGCAGATCCTTTCACAAAGAGCTTGCCAACCAAGGTTTTTGACAAGCATGTGGAAGCGATAGGAGTCAGATGGATGGACACATAGATTTTTATGTAATAGTGGATTAAATAAACACTGATATACACATAGAATATTTTGAGTATAAGTGGGAGATTGTTAGTGTATACTGAAAATATTTATTTGAAGTATGTACATTTATTTCTGGCCAGTTTATTTGAGAATCATTTGAATGTTTACATGTTGTCTAATATTATATATTGTGAACAATCTAGTATCAAATGGGATACAGAATATTAGATTGTTAAATACGGTTATTGTAACACCCCCAGATCCGGGGTCGGGAATCCGGGTTGTCACGGTCTTTCTTTCCACAATATCACTTTACTTAATTAATAATAAATACCCTCATGCTGTGACCCCACACTAACACACACCACAACTCGTTATAGTCTCAGAGATGAAATTGAAATAAGTACAAGTCTTTGAATCCACAATTTAAAATTATTACAACCCAAAATGATTACTTGATAATTTACAGTTAATTGCCATTATCTGCCACAAGTTATAATTATACATAATTGGATTCTCAAAAGTAGATGGTCTAAACTACAATGGATCTACCTCTGCAGCTATAGCAGCTACAATATCAGCGGGAAGACGCGGGACGCTTCCCACGCGCTTGCGCTGGGTCTGCTGGAGTCTGGCCATCTCTCCTAACTGTTGTTGTGTGATGAAGAAATAAAGCAAGAGTGAGCCTTACAGCTCGCAAGATAATATGTATAGTGGTAACAATAATATAAGTATCTACATGGATACTTACTAGCATCTCTATCATATGCAAGATAATTACTTGCTAGATATAAGTAAAAACAAGGAATGAAGCTACCAATACTTCACCACACTTATATCATATAAAGTTACTTGAACTGCCACCGTTCAAAGTATTATAAGTTTTAAGAAAAACATCCCATAGATGAGACCACAAGTTAAGACTTGAATAGATTCAATCTTTGAAATATTATTGAATGAAAAAAAAGTTATGAGATACTTTATTTAGTCCCGATATATATATATATCCACATATATATATATCCCGAAAACATTTCCTGGAACCTCTGTTATGTGAAGTATGAACAGAGTTCGAAACATCCAATGAATTTTGGAAAGGAAAAGAATTTTGGCATAAACCCGATATCTCGCTGATCAGGCAAAGATACCAATAAGTAACCTTTTCTACTAGTAGATGGACGAATTCCCCACTGGTCATCACCCTGGTCATAATTAAGACCTATGCTGGACTGCCACTCAGCCACCTATGCATTTGATGGACTCCCACTGAGCCACTTACACAATAATAGACCGTACCTCGGCCTGTCGCTTATGCCGACTCAATGAGAGGGGCTTACTTCCCGAACTTTGGGCAAGTAATCAATTCATTTACCAAATCTGCAACCTTGTTGCGAATATAAAATACACCACAGAGCCGGATTTCCCAGGTTTTGAGCGGGTATTTAAATCCCCTTTAAAAAGGAAGATCTTAAATATAAAAATGAGTTTTGGGATCCGCTCTGACTTTTAAAAACCATTTTGAAGACTCGAAAACACTTTAAAGAGTGTTTGGAGTAAGGCTGATTTAATGAAGTAAATCAGTCCCCAGAATATTAGAAAATATCTGAATATTATTAATTAAATAATATTCCCATGAAGAATAGTCTTTATAAAAATAATTGAAGTAGAAGTATTAAAATTTATACTTGAAACGAGTATTAAATAACCAAAGATATACTTATATGAAAGTATTATCTTTATTTGAATAATCGAAAATAAGTTTGATTATTAACACCTTATTCTTTAATAAAATAAAGAATATATTTCAGCAAATAATCGGAGTCATAGATCCTCAAATGAATATTCAATTAATATTCAATAAATAAAATAAACTGAGTCATAATACCTCGAATGAATATTATAAATAATATTCATTAAATAAAATAAAGGAGTCATAAGTCCTCCGATGAATATTCAAATCATATTGAAATAATAAAATAAACTGAGTCATAACCCTCGAATGAATATTCAAATAATATTCAGATAAATAAATAAAAGGAGTCATAAGTCCTCGAATGAATATTCAAAATAATATTCATTTAATATAAAGGAGTCATACGCCTTCGAATAATATTCGAAATAATACTCGATAATAAAATAAAGTTTAAAGTTATCGAATAAACCTTATTCGATTAATAGTTTGGAAAAACTATAACCATATATATATATAAATATATATATATATATATATATATCCATATCCATATAAACTCTACTCGGGATCCTCGACTCCCGGTTTTAGAAAATATTTTCACCTTTGGGTCCCTATACTAAGGGTGTATGCAAGATACCGCTATCCTCTAGCATAGGTATTATCAACTGAACCAACAGATATATATTTCAAGAATATGAAACAGGCATGCATATATACCATATCACATGCTACAATATATCGCAAGAATTTGCTAAATAACCAACATGCATCTATCGCAAGATAATGCATATACAAGCGTATACATCACAACAACAGTATAACGGATAGAATACTTGCCTGAGCGACTTGGGGGTGAGAAAGGCTCGGGACGAGTCTGATAACCTATAAACAACAAGTAAGTTGGAATTAAACCAAAATCACTTGTAAATCTATGCTTTAACTAACTTAGACTCTAATGCTAGTTTTACGCTCACCGATTCGCTTAAGTCACTCGGGTACCCTCGGCTCCACCATTTTTAATAACTTAACCTTTACGAGTTTTAAAGCGATTCCTTCGCGAATGACTTACCAACTGCCTAACACACTTACCATAAATGTTTCACACATTAATTAACCCTTTTTTGGTCTTTAACCTATGTTTCAAAGTAAGGCGAGGGAAAAAGTTTCGTTCGCGAAACGCCGTTACTTGAAACGGTCGTTTCTCCTAAACCGTGCATCGGAATCGAACGAACTACATATCAAAATGAAGCTCGTAACATGAGCTATCTAAACATGGCAGTGGTCACAATTTAGCAGGGGGTTCTCGGGTCCTAATGCTATGCACAAAAACAGTCCAAAGAAAATCGGACGTTACGACGGCTATGTTTACGTGATTTCCAAATTTCAACCCATTCACAAACAACCCAAATCAACCTCAAATCCAACATACAACCATCCTCCATCCTTATCACATCATAACAACCCCAACCAATTCAATTTAACCATTCATACTTATGCTTAAACTTTACTTTAATCATTCTTAAGTTCCTTTAAATCAAAACCACAAAATTACCATTTCATTTCACTACCATTCCAAATCTCAAACTCTAATCATAACAACAACTACAATAACATCCTACTTCATCAAAATCACCTTATAATATACATGAACCTAGGGTTTGAAAATGGTATACCTTCCTTGAAGTGGTGGGTTGAGCTAGGAAGCCTTAAGAAGCTTAGAGAGGCCTTAGGAAAGCTTGGATCTTCAAGAAAAACAAGAAAAGTTCAAGTTAAAAAAACTTGAAAACACTATTCATTGTCTTCTTCATTGATTAAATGGAGAAGCTAGAGAAAGAATTAATGGCTTAAACTCATGATATAGCCATAACTAAGCATAAAGATGGTTAGGGAATTTTCTTACCAATTAAGGATGCTTGGATCTTGATTTTGAGAATTTTTGCTTTGAAAAAAAATGAAAAGCCGAGAGCTAGGTGATGAACAAATGCCTTGGCTGATTTTTTTGATTCTTGATGAAATGATTTTGCTAGCTTGGTTGACTTGATTTGTATTTGATTTAGCAAATTACTACCTTGCCCTTGAATTTGTGTGGTCCTTAATCAACCACACCTCCCTTCTTCCCATGTCATGCTTACCTCATCCTCATGATGTCATCCTTCCTTCCTTGTCTTCTTTCTATTGGTTGGATGACATCACTCTCATTAATCCCTTTGATTAGCTTCCTAATCGTTTGCCTAATGACCGCTGATCTGTTATACGGTTCGCTTAACTTTCGTTCTCGTTTATCGTTTGAAGGATCATACCCGGGATCTTATTACTTAGGTTCCCTTAACCTTTCTCAATACATTATATTCCTTTTTATGATCCTCTATTATAATCCTTTAATTTAAATCCTTTTTATTCTGTTACCTTATACTCAATTCTCTCCGTATCTTGTGGATTTCCGGGAAAAACCAAAGTGTTCGGAATTGGATTCTGACGATATTTACATACACTTATATACTTCATAGAGTACTAATAAAATCCCAGAATATCCATAACAGAACCCCTACATAGTGTGGCGTGAAAAGTTTTCTCATTCAGCTAAAACACTATTCACAAGGGTTACAAAAAGTTGAAAAATTTTGGGGTTATTACAGTCTCCCCTCCTTAAAAGGATTCCGTCCCGGAATCAAACAGAAAACAAATGGGGGTACTTTTCTAGCATTGCGCTCTCTAGTTCCCAAGTCGATTCTTCCACATTATGATTCTGCCATAGTACTCTGACTAGCTTGATCACTTTGTTCCGAAGCACCTGCTCCTTCTTATCCATAATCCTTACTGGCTTCTCCACGTAAGTTAGATCTGGCTGCATATCCACCTGCTCGTACTCCACTATGTGCCTGGCATCCCGATGATACCTCCTTAGCATTGACACATGGAACACATTATGAACTTGTTGCAAATTAGGGGGTAGGGCTAGCTCGTAAGCTAACTTTCCAATCCGTCTTAATATCTCAAAAGGTCCAATGTATCTTGGGCTTAGTTTTCCTTTCTTTCCGAACCTCATTAATCCCTTCCAAGGGGATACTTTCAACAGTACTAAGTCCCCTACTTCATATTCCTTGTCCTTTCGGGCTAGGTCTGCATATTTCTTCTGTCTGTCTTGGGCTGCTACAAGTCGCCCTCTGATAAGATCCACTATATCTCTGGTCCTTTGGACCACTTCGGGTCCGAGCATCTTCCGCTCTCCTACTTCATCCCAGTATAAGGGAGATCGACACCTTCTTCCGTACAAGGCCTCATAAGGCGGCATCCCGATGCTAGCATGAAAGCTATTGTTATAAGAAAACTCGATCAACGGCAGGTGATCATCCCAACTTCCTTTAAGGTCTATTGCACAGACTCTCAACATATCCTCTAGTGTCTGGATGGTCCTTTCACTCTGTCCATCCGTCTGGGGATGGTACGCGGTACTCATATTTAACTTGGTCCCCGCACATTCCTGAAAGCTCCTCCAAAATCTGGAGTTGAACCTAGGGTCTCGGTCTGAGACAATGGACGCTGGGACTCCATGTCGTGTCACTATTTCCTTAAGGTAAATGTCCACCAGTCTATCGACTGTGTATCTCTCATTGATAGGAATGAAATGAGCTGACTTTGTCAATCGGTCTATAATTACCCAAATGGCATCGTGATTGGCTTTCGTCCTTGGCAAGCCTACAACAAAATCCATCGCTATCTGTTCCCATTTCCATTCGGGAATCTCCAGGGGTCGCAAAAGTCCACTGGGTCTCTGGTGCTCTGCCTTTACTCTTTGGCAAGTCAAACACTTGTTCACCCATTCTGCTACGTCCCTCTTCATGTTGGGCCACCAGTAATATTCCTTCAAATCCCTATACATCTTGGTACTTCCTGGGTGAATGGAATACCTTGAACTATGGCTTTCATCCAAAATCTCATCTTTAAGTTCTTGAACATTCGGAACCCAAATTCGGTAGGAATACCTCATTATCCCTTTATCATCTTTCTCAGTATGGATCTCCTCTCCAGTCATTGACTTTCTGTCTTCATTCATTATTTTCTCTTGGCACAATCTGATCTTTTCCAATAATTCTGGCTGCATTGAGATCTCAAAAAGCTTTTCAGTTCCGGTTCCGGTTACCTTTACTTCTATTTCCATTTTCTCAAAATCCCTTATCAACTCTTCCGAGGTCGTTATCATTCTGAGTCTTTCCTTTCTACTAAGGGCATCAGCCACCACATTGGCTTTCCCTGGATGATAGAGAATCTCACAATCATAGTCCTTGATTAGTTCTAGCCATCTCCTCTGGCGCATGTTGAGCTCTTTCTGCGTAAATATGTACTTGAGGCTCTTATGGTCTGTGAAAATCTCGCACTTCTCTCCATACAAGTAGTGCCTCCAAATTTTTAAAGCAAATACTATTGCTGCGAGCTCAAGGTCATGAGTAGGATATCTAACCTCGTATTCCTTCAGTTGTCTCGATGCATACGCAATAACTTTACCGTGCTGCATAAGCACACATCCTAATCCTTTGTGCGACGCGTCACTATATATCACAAAATCTCCTTTTCCATCCGGCAATGCCAATACCGGAGCCGTTATCAACCTTTTCTTTAATTCCTGAAAACTGTTCTCGCATTTCTCCGTCCATTCAAACTTCTCTGTCTTACGAGTAAGTCGTGTCAAAGGGGCTGCGATCTTCGCAAAGTCCTGTACAAATCTACGATAGTAGCCGGCCAATCCTATGAAACTCCTTACCTCTGTGGGTGTGGTTGGCCTTTCCCAATTTGAGACCGCCTCTATCTTGGAGGGGTCGACCAATACTCCTTCTTTATTGATCACATGTCCTAAAAACTGTACTTCATTCCGCCAGAATTCACACTTCGAGAATTTGGCATATAACTGCTCCTCTCTGAGTATTCCTAGAGCTATCCTCAAATGCTCTGCATGTTCTGCCTCAGTCCTTGAGTAGATCAAAATATCATCGATAAAAACTATCACACACTTGTCCAAGTACTTCTTAAATACTCTATTCATTAAATCCATGAAAGCTGCTGGGGCGTTGGTTAATCCAAAGGACATTACCAAGAACTCATAATGCCCATACCTGGTACGGAACGCTGTCTTGGAAATATCTTCGGGTTTAATCTTTAGTTGGTGATATCCAGTTCTCAGGTCAATCTTGGAAAAATAAACAGCATCCTTTAGCTGGTCGAACAGATCGTCTATTCTAGGTAATGGGTACCTGTTCTTTATGGTTAGCTTGTTCAACTCTCGATAGTCTATGCACAACCTCATGCTCCCATCTTTCTTCTTAACAAATAAAACTGGTGCTCCCCACGGGGACACACTGGGTCTTATCATACCCTTATCCAAGAGTTCCTGCAATTGGATAGCTAATTCCTTCATTTCTAACGGGGCTAACCGGTAAGGTGCTTTTGAAACTGGCGCCGTCCCTGGGGCCAACTCAATAGCAAATTCAATCACTCTATCGGGTGGTAATCCCGGAAGGTCTTGGGGGAATACATCCTCAAATTCGTTGACTACTGGAATATCTTGTAAGTTGGGCACCTCCTTCTGCGTGTCCACCACATAAGCTAGGTAGGCCTCACTTCCTTTTCGTAGCATCCTTTTGGCCTGAGCCATGGTCAAAAATTTCTGCGTCTGCCTCTTTCCTCTAAATATAACTTCTTTCTTCCCGGGGATATTTAACTTAACTTTCTTCCCTTTACAGTCTATCTGAGCATCGTTGCTAGATAGCCAGTCCATCCCCAAAATCACATCAAACTCCCCTAATTTAAAAGGAATCAGATCAACACTGAAAGATTGCTCCCCTATGTCTATCTCACAGGCGGGGTGAATCTGGTTAACAGGAATAATTTCATGATTGGCTATTTCTACTTGTAAGGGTTCTATCAAGGGTTTAGCCTTAAGTCTTAACTTACGCGCAAAGTCCTTTGATATAAAAGATTTAGTTGCTCCCGAATCAAATAAAACATTTGCACTGACTGAATTTAGAGAAAGGGTACCTGCTATCACATCTGAATCTTTCATAGCATCCTGGACTGTCATGTTGAAAGTCCTCGCAGTAGGTGGCTTATTAGAAGCAGCCCTGCTTGCTCCCGAAGCTGCTGGTTTGTTCATTGGGCAATCCTTCTTCCAATGACCCTGGCGTCCACACTGATGACAATTGGTGGTTGGAACAACGGCAGGGGTTGATGATGGGCACCTAGTTGAATAGTGGCCTTCCCGACCGCACTTAAAACAGGTTACTGGCCTTTCCTTACACTCCCCAGTGTGGTTCCTTCCACATCTGTTACAGGCTGGAAATGGGGGTCGAGACTGGTTGGAATAGGACATTCTTGACTTCTGGCCGCCCTGGCTCACACTTACACTCATTGGCCGCTTAAACCCAGTGTTCCTTCCTGGCAGGGACACTGCTCCTCGATTAAACCTAGTTGGGAAGCTCCTTCCTGCGGAACCTCCACCCATGCTCATACTTTTCCTCTTTATTCCTTTCTTCTCTCTTTCCTTCTGCATCTGCTCACTTCCAACTTCTACAATCGTTGCTTTTTGCACCAGAGTGGCATAGTCCGTAAGCTCAAGGATTGCCACCCTATTCTGAATCCACGGTTTCAGTCCCTGCTGAAACCTCCTGGCTTTCTTTTCCTCGGTGCTCACAAACTCCGGCACAAACCTTGATAACTCAGTAAATTTCGCCTCGTACTCTGCTACAGACAAATCATTCTGCTTTAGCTCCAAGAACTTGAGCTCCATCTGGCTTTCCATAAACCTCGGGAAATACTTCCCCAGAAACAACTGACTAAATCTCTCCCAGGTTATAATAGCACCTGTCTCCATGTTTTTCTTGGCCTCCCACCAGTAGTTAGCTTCTCCTTTCAGAAGGTAGGTAGCAAATACAGTCTTCTGTGCCTCCTCGGTACTCAAAATCTCAAAAGATTTCTCCATTTCCTTTAACCATGCCCTTGCCTCAACTGGGTCGGCTGATCCGTGGAACTCAGGGGGCTTAAGGGACTTAAAAGCCCTGAAAGAGTTTGCCACTGCATTGTTACTTCCTTGAGGGGGTGGGTTGGGTTGACGTTCCAAATTCTGTCTTAGGAGTTGCATAAACTGGCCCATGGGATCCATGCCTGGGTTTGGTACTGGTTGCTCGACCTCGGTTTCTCCTTCTTCAGCCTCTATCTCGAATCCCTCAACATCATACGTTTCCTCTTCCTCTTCATACAGGGAGTCATCCTGTTCCACATAATCCTCATCTTCCTCTTCACTGTGTTCTTGGTTTCTATTATCCTGATTATGGCTTCCCTGGTCCTCAGACCCAAGGTTCGCCCTAGTTCCAATCTTTCTTGGCGGCATGATTCTGATAATAAAAAAAAAAACAAATTTTTTTTTTTGGGAAAAAAAATTCAACGTTAAGTCACAATCATATACAACATTGTGCCTTGCACAGCTCTTATAATGGGGAGAACGTATAACGCAATTCTATTATTTTAAGAAAGTTCTAATACGAAGTGCAGTAATAATAATAATAAAACAGTGATCCCGTCACTATGGAACTGAACTGAAAGGAAACAAATATATACATAATGCGAGAATACATAGTTTGATCTGGTCAAAAGTACAACAGTGCTACAGTCATCTGTCCCAAAAGTGATACACAAGAGTCTATCTGTCTAGTCAGAAAAAGGGATGCTATATACAAGTCAACTATCCCGGAAAATTGGCTCTTACTAAGGCCTCGGCTAACTAGACAACTAGACTATTCCATCATCAATCCTGAATATAGAAGCCCTGGTCTCATAAGCTCGGGTACGCCTACCCGCCCTCTCTGCATCCAACTCCCTCCTGGCCTCATCCAGTCGGGCCTCGGCAACAGCCACTCGGGTCCTCAAAACATCCTGAACATATCCATGAGCTAACGAAGACTGCCTCTGGGCAGGGTCAAGAGGTGGTGAATCCGGAGCCGCTGAGGGTGCCTCCTCGGTCTGCCTAGGCTCGGAAGTATGGGTCTCTGAGCTGTCATCATCAGGAATCCAAGATAGTGGTGGAGGGGTAGGGGCTCTGACCACCGGAAGTGTGGGTAAAGGGATACCAGCATACACTACCATAGATCCAACACGCTCCTCAGCTACTGGGACCTCATCCGGGTCCTCCTCATCTGGAATAGCAATAACCTCTGTCTCTGACTCCTCTGAGGGGTCCTCCTCATCTGAAACATCAATGACCTCCGTCTCAGGCTCCTCTGGGGGGTTCTCCTCATCCTCCTCCATCTCAGGCTCCTCCTGATCCTCAACATCCAGCAATGCCTCATCATGCTCACGCTCGTACATCTCAGGGTCCTCCATCTCAGGCGCCTACACATTAAACGAGCTAAGTTACTATCATGATACTTATAAGGGTTCCCGTAAGGGTTTTAGCTGTCAGTACTACTTTAAGTAGTCCGACCATGAACTTGGCAAGAGTTCTTATTATCTTTGTGAGTTTATTATTTTATCGTCGCATCATCTCTGAGGTTTATAACGCTTAGCTCTGATACCATTTCTGTAACACCCCCAGATCCGGGGTCGGGAATCCGGGTTGTCACGGTCTTTCTTTCCACAATATCACTTTACTTAATTAATAATAAATACCCTCATGCTGTGACCCCACACTAACACACACCACAACTCGTTATAGTCTCAGAGATGAAATTGAAATAAGTACAAGTCTTTGAATCCACAATTTAAAATTATTACAACCCAAAATGATTACTTGATAATTTACAGTTAATTGCCATTATCTGCCACAAGTTATAATTATACATAATTGGATTCTCAAAAGTAGATGGTCTAAACTACAATGGATCTACCTCTGCAGCTATAGCAGCTACAATATCAGCGGGAAGACGCGGGACGCTTCCCACGCGCTTGCGCTGGGTCTGCTGGAGTCTGGCCATCTCTCCTAACTGTTGTTGTGTGATGAAGAAATAAAGCAAGAGTGAGCCTTACAGCTCGCAAGATAATATGTATAGTGGTAACAATAATATAAGTATCTACATGGATACTTACTAGCATCTCTATCATATGCAAGATAATTACTTGCTAGATATAAGTAAAAACAAGGAATGAAGCTACCAATACTTCACCACACTTATATCATATAAAGTTACTTGAACTGCCACCGTTCAAAGTATTATAAGTTTTAAGAAAAACATCCCATAGATGAGACCACAAGTTAAGACTTGAATAGATTCAATCTTTGAAATATTATTGAATGAAAAAAAAGTTATGAGATACTTTATTTAGTCCCGATATATATATATATCCACATATATATATATCCCGAAAACATTTCCTGGAACCTCTGTTATGTGAAGTATGAACAGAGTTCGAAACATCCAATGAATTTTGGAAAGGAAAAGAATTTTGGCATAAACCCGATATCTCGCTGATCAGGCAAAGATACCAATAAGTAACCTTTTCTACTAGTAGATGGACGAATTCCCCACTGGTCATCACCCTGGTCATAATTAAGACCTATGCTGGACTGCCACTCAGCCACCTATGCATTTGATGGACTCCCACTGAGCCACTTACACAATAATAGACCGTACCTCGGCCTGTCGCTTATGCCGACTCACTGAGAGGGGCTTACTTCCCGAACTTTGGGCAAGTAATCAATTCATTTACCAAATCTGCAACCTTGTTGCGAATATAAAATACACCACAGAGCCGGATTTCCCAGGTTTTGAGCGGGTATTTAAATCCCCTTTAAAAAGGAAGATCTTAAATATAAAAATGAGTTTTGGGATCCGCTCTGACTTTTAAAAACCATTTTGAAGACTCGAAAACACTTTAAAGAGTGTTTGGAGTAAGGCTGATTTAATGAAGTAAATCAGTCCCCAGAATATTAGAAAATATCTGAATATTATTAATTAAATAATATTCCCATGAAGAATAGTCTTTATAAAAATAATTGAAGTAGAAGTATTAAAATTTATACTTGAAACGAGTATTAAATAACCAAAGATATACTTATATGAAAGTATTATCTTTATTTGAATAATCGAAAATAAGTTTGATTATTAACACCTTATTCTTTAATAAAATAAAGAATATATTTCAGCAAATAATCGGAGTCATAGATCCTCAAATGAATATTCAATTAATATTCAATAAATAAAATAAACTGAGTCATAATACCTCGAATGAATATTATAAATAATATTCATTAAATAAAATAAAGGAGTCATAAGTCCTCCGATGAATATTCAAATCATATTGAAATAATAAAATAAACTGAGTCATAACCCTCGAATGAATATTCAAATAATATTCAGATAAATAAATAAAAGGA
This sequence comes from Apium graveolens, assembly GCF_009905375.1. Taxonomy (NCBI): domain Eukaryota; kingdom Viridiplantae; phylum Streptophyta; class Magnoliopsida; order Apiales; family Apiaceae; genus Apium; species Apium graveolens. The sequence continues at coordinate 118,002,033 of NC_133652.1, forward strand.
GTCATAAGTCCTCGAATGAATATTCAAAATAATATTCATTTAATATAAAGGAGTCATACGCCTTCGAATAATATTCGAAATAATACTCGATAATAAAATAAAGTTTAAAGTTATCGAATAAACCTTATTCGATTAATAGTTTGGAAAAACTATAACCATATATATATAAATATATATATATATATATCCATATCCATATAAACTCTACTCGGGATCCTCGACTCCCGGTTTTAGAAAATATTTTCACCTTTGGGTCCCTATACTAAGGGTGTATGCAAGATACCGCTATCCTCTAGCATAGGTATTATCAACTGAACCAACAGATATATATTTCAAGAATATGAAACAGGCATGCATATATACCATATCACATGCTACAATATATCGCAAGAATTTGCTAAATAACCAACATGCATCTATCGCAAGATAATGCATATACAAGCGTATACATCACAACAACAGTATAACGGATAGAATACTTGCCTGAGCGACTTGGGGGTGAGAAAGGCTCGGGACGAGTCTGATAACCTATAAACAACAAGTAAGTTGGAATTAAACCAAAATCACTTGTAAATCTATGCTTTAACTAACTTAGACTCTAATGCTAGTTTTACGCTCACCGATTCGCTTAAGTCACTCGGGTACCCTCGGCTCCACCATTTTTAATAACTTAACCTTTACGAGTTTTAAAGCGATTCCTTCGCGAATGACTTACCAACTGCCTAACACACTTACCATAAATGTTTCACACATTAATTAACCCTTTTTTGGTCTTTAACCTATGTTTCAAAGTAAGGCGAGGGAAAAAGTTTCGTTCGCGAAACGCCGTTACTTGAAACGGTCGTTTCTCCTAAACCGTGCATCGGAATCGAACGAACTACATATCAAAACGAAGCTCGTAACATGAGCTATCTAAACATGGCAGTGGTCACAATTTAGCAGGGGGTTCTCGGGTCCTAATGCTATGCACAAAAACAGTCCAAAGAAAATCGGACGTTACGACGGCTATGTTTACGTGATTTCCAAATTTCAACCCATTCACAAACAACCCAAATCAACCTCAAATCCAACATACAACCATCCTCCATCCTTATCACATCATAACAACCCCAACCAATTCAATTTAACCATTCATACTTATGCTTAAACTTTACTTTAATCATTCTTAAGTTCCTTTAAATCAAAACCACAAAATTACCATTTCATTTCACTACCATTCCAAATCTCAAACTCTAATCATAACAACAACTACAATAACATCCTACTTCATCAAAATCACCTTATAATATACATGAACCTAGGGTTTGAAAATGGTATACCTTCCTTGAAGTGGTGGGTTGAGCTAGGAAGCCTTAAGAAGCTTGGAGAGGCCTTAGGAAAGCTTGGATCTTCAAGAAAAACAAGAAAAGTTCAAGTTAAAAAAACTTGAAAACACTATTCATTGTCTTCTTCATTGATTAAATGGAGAAGCTAGAGAAAGAATTAATGGCTTAAACTCATGATATAGCCATAACTAAGCATAAAGATGGTTAGGGAATTTTCTTACCAATTAAGGATGCTTGGATCTTGATTTTGAGAATTTTTGCTTTGAAAAAAAATGAAAAGCCGAGAGCTAGGTGATGAACAAATGCCTTGGCTGATTTTTTTTGATTCTTGATGAAATGATTTTGCTAGCTTGGTTGACTTGATTTGTATTTGATTTAGCAAATTACTACCTTGCCCTTGAATTTGTGTGGTCCTTAATCAACCACACCTCCCTTCTTCCCATGTCATGCTTACCTCATCCTCATGATGTCATCCTTCCTTCCTTGTCTTCTTTCTATTGGTTGGATGACATCACTCTCATTAATCCCTTTGATTAGCTTCCTAATCGTTTGCCTAATGACCGCTGATCTGTTATACGGTTCGCTTAACTTTCGTTCTCGTTTATCATTTGAAGGATCATACCCGGGATCTTATTACTTAGGTTCCCTTAACCTTTCTCAATACATTATATTCCTTTTTATGATCCTCTATTATAATCCTTTAATTTAAATCCTTTTTATTCTGTTACCTTATACTCAATTCTCTCCGTATCTTGTGGATTTCCGGGAAAAACCAAAGTGTTCGGAATTGGATTCTGACGATATTTACATACACTTATATACTTCATAGAGTACTAATAAAATCCCAGAATATCCATAACAGAACCCCTACATAGTGTGGCGTGAAAAGTTTTCTCATTCAGCTAAAACACTATTCACAAGGGTTACAAAAAGTTGAAAAATTTTGGGGTTATTACAGTTATATAATATAATAAGGTTCACAGCACAGGCGGTGTTGGACAATCCACTAGTATGGCTGTAGTATTATTTAGATTAGTTTATATTGACTAATAAATAATACTAGTATACTTTGTGTATATTGAACATGATCAAATTTAGAATTGTTCCCTTAATACTGATTAAAAAGGAGAACTAAGATTCTATGTTATTATTAATGCTTAGGTTCTTAATCCGGAAATAGTAATTGACACGTGTATATTATTTACATGCTTTGATTTATATATGAAATAATTCTTTTGAATTATATCATTATATTTTGGGTGATGGAATTATATACATGGTGAATATTATTTATTGAAGGAATCCATGTCCTGATAATATTCAGGTTAATGATGTCCCCTTGAAAGCTCAAAAAGATTTAATTATGTGAAACCCTGCAGGTGGAATTTATTCTGGCATAATTAAATAAAGATTGAGTGGATGATCAAGGATAAAAGATATTAATTAAATAAATTATCAGTAATTAATTTAATTAATGGACATATGATATTTTAAACATGGGGAATTTAATAAGCAAATAATATTGGAACCGAATTAATTAAATTACAGTATTAGTAAAGGTAGTGCAAATATTAATTCTTTAGTGGATTGAATTAATATTTAATTACATTGGGCTAGGCTCAAGATGTAATTAGAAGGCCCAACGTAATTATCCATGGTCCCTATTGTAGCCTATATATATTCTTATTCTCTTCTTGTTTGACAATTGTGTGAAAACATATTGTAGCCACCAAGGAGCAAGAAGAGATGATAACTTGAGAAGACGGAGGCCATACTTCACTCAAGGGAATTTGGGAATACAATAGAAGAGCGTGGAATCAACCATTAACCAGGTAATCCTCTTTTCGTAATCTTTATCGTAAAACGTAGTAACACCCTAAGTCCGTGGTTCCCAACAAATAAAGTTTTCCTTCTGATTGTGATGGAAGTTCTAATCTTGATGAACCACAGCAGCCCTCATTACAAATATTTGCTCTCCAGGGTATCCACATGAATGTCCGATCATCCAACGATCACCGGAGCCGGTACTAGCCGATTTGGTTGCCTCTTCCTCTCTCTCTTTCTCTCTAGCCTCTCTAAGATGTAGAGCTGCTAGGTTTTTTCTCAAAAACGTAATGTCAAGTGTTACCCTAAAAATATACATCTTAATGTATATATAAGGGGTGTTGAGTGGCATTTATGACACTTTATTACGCTCCTTAAAGCTTTGAATTGGTGTATTTGTACTCAAGTTATTGGTGTTTTAATGTGTTTTCTAGTGTTTTTGCATTTCAGGCATTAATCTAAGAATCAGGTGAGTTAGCATTGATTTGATGCTAATATGGTGTTAGGTTGGCGTCTAAGGAATAAAGCTCGCGAAGACCGGCTTAAATCTGCCAGAAAAAAAAAGAAGTCAAAGTTTTGGCAGAAGCCCAGCGCGCCCACGCTGATCAAGCGCGCGGCCGCGCCCGAACTTCAGAGAGCCAGCGCGCCCGCATTGATCAAGCGTGCGGTCACACCAGGTTGGGTTTCAAGAATCCTGTTTTGAATAGAAGACTGATTTCTGGACTCTCTGCTGATCAGGGCTGCTATATAAATAACTTTAGGTCGTTTTTAATAAGATATCAAGCCAGAGGCATATCAAGGAGAGCCGTAAGAAGACTGTGTTAACATGATTCAACGAAGACGAAGAAGATCTTATTTTTACTTGTGAATCTTTGTTTTAAGTTATAACTTGGATGCTAGTTTTCTTATTTGTGAAACTTACTCTTGTTTTGTACTTGGTTTTATTTATTCGTTATAAAGACTACGTTTATTATACCATGCTTTCATCTGAACCCGCATTGATGATGAGTCCGATTATGGGCTAATCATTATCGTGGGGTTCTAGCGGATTTATTTATGGATTTCTTTAGTTAATTTGTTTTGATGCCTTAGTATGTGGTGATTGTATGATAACCTAGTATTGGTTGTGCTTATTCATCTTATGAGCGTGCAAATTTATAAGATAGTGTGTTAATTCTTAATGAAGCGAAAATAAATTTAAGGATTTAGAACTTGCCAAGCTAGCATAGGTTCATGTATTTTTATGCATGATTCGTAGGTAATTTTAACCATCTTACTTGCCCTATATAATTAAGATAGATAACTTGTGCTTAAACATTTATGTTGTAAAATTCTATAGACATATATGATCTTAATATAATTGGTGTCTATTCAGCTTCTATCTCTTTTGTGGATGTCTGGTAGTATGGTACTCGTGCAACGAAAGTTGGCGTTTATCAGTTTCGTGTTATCTGATTAGTGTCATCACCATTGCATGCTAAGGTTAAGAATAATAAGGCTATTGAATGAAATATTTAATGAAGTTAGAATCCCATATTTGTCATATATATTAATTCAGTCAATCTTATTCTCTTAGTTATAATTGTTAGTTTAATTTTTAGTTATAAACAACCTCAATTTGTTATCATCTTAGCATTGAATAATAACCATACATTGTTGCTTAAGTGCGTGAATTTATTTGTTAACCAAAGTCAGTCTTTGTGGGAACGAACTAGAAAAGATTCTATACTACTTACGTGTATTATTAACGCGTGTTTAGTGACTAAGTAGTTTTTGGCGCCGCTGCTGGGGACTGCAGTGTTAATTTATAGTTTATGTGCTTTCCATCAGTGGTCGTTATAGTTCACTGACTCGGACATTGTTACTTATTCGTTTCCTTGCTTATTTCAGGTACTCTAGCGAGGGTGTATGCATACGCGTTCGCGTACTCGTTAGAGAATACTGGATAAAGCCGAGGAAGAAGTTGTGGTGGCTCGAAATGAAGTTTTTGAAGGAGAATAGAAGGTAGAAGAAGAAGAGAAAATAGAAGAACCAGTTTTAGTAGAGATGGGTGATCAAGCAGAAAATTCTAAGGCTTTGATGGACTATTCTCAGCCTAAGATCAATGACATGTAGTCAAGCATCATCAGGCCAACCATCAGGGCTAACACTTTTGAGATTAAGTCAAGCACGATTCAGATGATACAGAATTCAGTTCAGTTTAAGGGATCTCCTACTGAAGACCCTAACATGCACATCAGGGATTTCATCGAGATCTGCGACACTTTCAAGTTCAATGATGTGACTGAAGATGCTATCAAGCTGCGGCTCTTCCCGTTCTCTCTGAGGGACAAAGCTAAGTGCTGGTTACATTCTCTATCAGCAGGGTCTATCACCACTTGGGAAGATCTTGCTCATAATATTCTCACTAAATTCTTCCCTATGGCGAAGACTACTGCAATCGGGAATGCTCTTACTAAGCAAACATGAGAATCTATGTGTGAGGCTTGGGATCGATATAAGGAGATGCTAAGGAAGTGCCCACACCATGGCATGCCTCATTGGATGATTATTAACTGTTTCTATAATGGATTGGGTGCTACTTCTAGATCCATGTTTGATGCAGCATCAGGAGGAGCCTTGTAGGCTAAGAGCTACGATGAAGCTTATAAACTTATTGAACTGATAGTTGCTAATGAGTACCAGAATCCTTCCTAGAGACTGACTCAGGGAAAGGTAGTAGAAATTCTGGAGTTGGATGCGACAACTGCTATAGCTGCCCAACTTAAGGCTTTGACGATGAAGGTGGACACTTTGGCTAACTATGGAGTTAATCAAATTGCTAGTGTTTGGGAGCTTTGTGCTGGTGCCCATGAGACTGATCGGTGTGCAATTTCTAGTGAATCATCTCAGTTCGTGAGCAACTTTCAGCGTTCGCAGCAACCTGTGCCAGCCACTTATCATCCCAACAACCGCAATCATCCTAATTTCAGTTGGAGCAACACTCAGAATGCGGTTCAACAGTACAAACCCCCCTGGTTTTCAACAACCGCAATATGCACCAAGACAACAACTCCAGCTGCAACAAGCTAATGAAAAATCTGAATTAGAGGATTTGAAGCTTATGTGCAAAAGTCAAGCTGTTTCTATCAAGACCTTGGAAAATCAAATTGGATAAATTGCCAATGCCTTGCTAAATCGTCAACCTGGTACACTACCTAGTGACACTGAAGTTCCAGGAAAGAGGGAAGCTAAGGAGCAGGTAAAGGAAATCAGTTTGAGGTCTGGAAAGGTCGCGAATCCCGAACAAACTCAAGTGTTGACTGAAGAAGCTGAGGCTGAGAAAGAAGTAGAGCAGCAGAAAATAAAAGTGGAACCAAGGAAGACTACTGTTGAGCATACTCCTTTTGAGGGTAATACAGGGGAGAAACAGATCTATCCTCCACAGCCTTTTCCTAAGCGGTTGCAGAAGAAAAAGCCGGATAAGCAATTTGAGAAGTTTCCGGAGGTGTTCAAGAAACTTCATATCAACATATATTTCGCTGAGGCTCTTAAGCAGATGCTTAGTTATGCAAAATTTATGAAAGGTATTCTCTCTCGGAAGGTGAAGCAAGATGATTTAGAGACTGTCGCTCTCACGGAGGAATGCAGTGCTGTGCTGCAACAGAAGTTGCCTCCGAAGCTTAAAGATCCAGGAAGTTTCACTATTCCGTGTACTATTGGAAAAGTGTCTTTTGACAGATGCTTATGTGACTTGGGAGCTAGCATCAATCTGATGACTTTGTCAATCTTCAAGCAATTGGACTTACCTGATCCAAAACTGACTTATATGACCTTGTAGTAGGTCGACCGTTCTATTACATATCCACGAGGTATTGTGAAGGATGTCTTGGTCAAGGTTGATAAACTAATCTTCCCTGCTGATTTTGTAATTCTCGATTTCGAAGAGGATAAGAAGATTCCCATAATCTTGGGAAGACCTTTCTTGGCAACTGGCCGAACCTTGATAGATATGCAGAAGGGTGAGCTCACAATGCGCGTGCTGGATCAGGATGTAACTTTTAATGTGTTCAATGCTATGAAATTTTCTACGAAAAATGAGGAGTGCTTAAAGGTGGAGTTGGTCGATTCTGTGGTTACTTCAGAACTTGATCAATTGCTAAGGTCTGATGCCTCAGAAAAAGCCTTATTGGGAAATTCAGATAGTAAAGATGATGAAGGTGAAGAACAATTACACTATTTGAATGCTTCTCCCTGGAAGAGGAAGATTGATATGACTTTTGAATCTCTTGGAATGGAGGAATTAAACAAAGCTCCTAAATACCTCAAACCATCTATTGAGGAAGCTCCCACTCTTGATCTTAAGCCTTTACCTGAGCATTTAAGGTATGTGTTTCTAGGTGATGCATCTACTTTGCCTGTTATTATTGCATCTGACCTTTCAGGTAGTGACGAGGAAAAGCTTCTGAGGATTCTGAGAGAGTTCAAATCGGCAATTGGTTGGACTATAGCAGATATCAAGGGAATCAGCCCTTCTTACTGCATGCATAAAATTCATCTAGAGAAGGTAGCAAGCCTACGGTCGAGCAACAAAGATGACTTAATCCGATCATGAAGGAAGTAGTGAAGAAGGAAATTCTTAAGTGGCTAGATGCAGGGATCATCTATCCTATTTCTGATAGTTCATGGGCAAGCCCGGTTCAATGTGTGCCCAAGAAAGGTGGAATTATTGTGGTAGCAAATGAGAAGAATGGGCTTATTCCTACAAGAACAGTCACGGGGTGGAGAGTTTGCATGGACTACAGGAAGCTGAACAAGGCCACTACGAAGGATCACTTCCCTTTGCCCTTCATTGATCAGATGCTTGACAGACTGGTCGGTCATGAGTACTACTGTCTTCTTGATGGCTAGTCGAGTTACAATCAGATTTGTATCGCTCCTGAAGATTAGGAGAAAACTACCTTCACTTGTCCATTTGGTACTTTCGCCTTCATACGATTTTCTTTTGATCTGTGTGGTGTACCAGCCACATTTTAGAGATGTATGATGGCCATCTTTTCTGATATGATTGGCCAGAATGTAGAGGTATTCATGAACGACTTCTCTGTATTTGGAAATTCTTTTGATGAATGCTTGCACAATCTTGGACACGTATTTAAGAGGTGCGTTAAGACCAATTTGGTTCTCAATTGGGAGAAATATTACTTTATGGTGTGTCAGGGCATTATTCTCGGGCATAAAGTTTCTAGTAAGGGTCTTGAGGTGGACAAAGAAAAGGTGGGGGTCATTGAGAATCTTCCTCCATCTATTTCTGTTAAATTTTCTTGGTTATGCGTGTTTCTATAGGCATTTCATCAAATACTTCTCTAAGATTTCGAAGCCATTGTGCAGTTTGCTAGAGAAAGATGTCCCTTTCAAGTTTGATGACGAGTGCCTTGCAGCTTTTGAAATATTGAAGAAGAGTTTAATCATGGCACCGATCATAACTGCACCTAATTGGAATGAACCTTTTGAGATGATGTGCGATGCAAGTGACTATGCAGTTGGAGTAATTCTTGGGCAAAGGAAGAACAAAATATTTCATGTGGTCTACTACGCTAGTAAGACCCTAAATGGTGCTCAACTGAATTACACTACTACGGAGAAAGAACTTCTGGATATTGTCTATAGTTTTGAGAAGTTTCGATCTTATCTACTTGGGACTAAGGTGACAGTTTTCACTGATCACGCTGCAATTCGTTATCTTGTCTCAAAGAAGGACTCGAAGCCTAGATTGATTAGATGGGTTCTTTTACTTCAAGAATTTGAACTAGAGATCAAGGACATAAAGTGAACTGAAAATCAAGTCGTTGATCATCTCTCACGTTTAGAGAACCCTAATGCTACTTCATTGGACAAGACATTGATAAATGAGTCTTTTCCCGATGAGCAGCTGTTTGGAGTGCAAGAAGAAGAACCGTGGTTTGCAGATATTATGAACTACCTTGTGAGTAATATTATGCCTCCCAACTTATCTTATGCTCAAAGGAAGAAGTTTCTACATGAAGTAAAGTAATATATGTGTGATGAGCCGTTTCTTTTTCGGCAAGGAGCTGACCAAATCATCAGAAGATGTATTCCTTACAGTGAAATGGGGGGGATCTTGTGAGATTTCCACTCAACGGCTTATGGTGGACATTATGGTGGAGAAAAGACAGCAGCTCGTATTCTTCAAGCAGGTTTCTTTTGGCCAACCTTATTTAAAGATGCTCACCAGTTCATTTTAAAATGTGATCGATGTCAACATGTGGGTAATATGTCTAAGAGGGATGAGATGCCTCTTAATGTGCTTCTAGAGGTTGAGGTCTTTGATGTTTGGGGAATTGACTTCATGGGGTCATTTATCTCATCATGTAATAATAAGTATATCTTGTTGACAGTCGATTATGTGTCGAAATGGGTTGAAGTTAAGGCGTTTCCAACGAACGATGCAAAAGTGGTGCTTAATTTTCTTAACAAGCAGATATTCACAATGTTTGGAACTCCAAGAGTCATAATCAGTGATGAGGGGTCGCATTTTTGCAATCGCAAGTTCACTGCTATGATGAAAAGGTATAATGTGAATCATCGCATTGCCACAGCTTATCATCCTCAGACAAATGGTCAAGTTGAGGTATCTAATAGAGAGATCAAGCGCATTTTAGAGAAAGTTGTGTGTCCATCGAGGAAAGATTGGTCTTTGAAGTTTGATGAAGCTGTTTGGGCGTATAGAACAACATTTAAGACTCCATTGGGAATGTCGCCGTTTCAGTTGGTTTATGGTAAGGCGTGTCATTTGTGTGTGAAGCTCGAGCATAAGGCATATTGGGCTTTGAAGAAATTGAATCTTGACTTGGATGCGGCTGAAAAGAAGAGGATGCTTCAATTGAATGATCTCGACGAGTTTCGACATCAAGCTTATGAGAACAACAAAATGTACAAGGAGAAAGTCAAGAGGTGGCATGATCGGGGTCTAGTGCTCAAATCATTTGTGTTGGGGCAACAAGTTCTTTTGTTCAACTCTCGTCTCCATCTTTTTCCTGGAAAGTTGAAGTCAAGGTGGTCAGGGCCCTTCATAAGCAAAATTGTGTTTCCATATGGAGCGGTGGAAATTTTTGAGAATGATCCGGGCCAAGCATTCAAGGCAAATGGTCAGAGGTTAAAACATTACTATGGTGACACGACAAACCGCGAGGTAATTAGTGCCGTTCTATTTTCCGTTTGAGCTCAAGGTTCTATGTCGATCTAGCGATGTAAAAGAAGCACTTCTTGGGAGGCAACCCAAGTTTGTTGTACATTAGTAGGTAGAGGAAGCAAGAAGAAAGGAGAAAAACATAAAAAAATCAGAAAAAGAAAAAAATTCAAGGCTTACTTCAGTAGCTGAGCGCGCCCGCGCTGATCAAGCGCACGACTGCACTGTTTTTCCAGTAACAAAGCACGCCCGCGCTGATCTAGCGCGCGCCAGTTTCCAGAGAGTGAGCGCGGCCGCGCCGGGTCCCTGTTCGAAAAAAAATTAATAACAGCTAAATAAAGAGTAAAATCAGGACTTTTACTCCAAAATCAATTTCAACCCGATTTTTACTCTTCTACATCCCATAATTCCCTCTCCCAATCAAAACCATTATTCCCACAATTCCCATATTACCACTTCTATTCCATATCAATTTTTCACCTCTCCACCTATAAATACACACACTTATACATAAACTTCTCCACCACTTCACAAATTCTCAAACACAAATCTCTCTCAAACACTTAGTTTTTATTTCCTCTTATTAAATCCCAATGGCACCAAAGAGACAAAGAACGCAAGTAGGCAGCAACACCATCGATTCTTCATCTGCGGGTGGTGTGAGACCTAGGTTTTCTACTCCTGAGGCTGAAGAGGAGTACACGAGGCCTCTCTCGAAGCCTATTGCTAAGGAGCGAGGTTTTCTACCATCAGGGAAAGATGGTAAGCTGTTGGAGATGGTTCTTGAGATGGGCTGGGTTCCTTTTTGTGAGGCTCTCGCTGCTGTGCCCATGAATGTTGTGCGGGAGTTTTATGCTAACGCTAAGGCGGAGAAGAATGGCTTCACGGTGGTTTGGGGGATGACTGTAGAGTACAGTGCTGATGCGATTCCGGAGGGTGATTGAGCAGCCCGCGAGGAAGCCCGGTCAGGCAACTTGGAACGATAAGACTCCTAAGGACTTCAACTTAGATTTGATCATTGCGACTCTGTGTGTGCCTGAGACTCACTGGAAGTTCAAGTGGGGCACTACTAATTACTCCACGTTCCCTGCGTCGTGCATGAACAGGTTTGCACGGGCTTGGAACTCGTTTATTCGTGCTAACATCATACCATCTTCGCATGTACATGAGATTACTGTGGAGTGTGCTCATCTGCTGTAGGGTATTCTTCAGGGCAATTACATTGATTTGGGGATGGTTATTTATCAGGGGATTTTGAGATTCTTGAGAGGAGGTACTACGGGTGCTATACCCTATGCGTCTGTTGTGACGAAGTTGTGCATGGCAGTTGGTGTTCATTGGCCTGCACATGAGCAACTTCAGCTTCTCAGTGCTCCTATTGACAATTCTACACTGTTGAGTATGCAGGAGTGGGGAGGAGGTAAGCCTGATTTGAAGGGGCTTGGTTACTTTTTTGACAATCTACTAGGTGGGAGGCTTCCTGATCAGATGTATTTGGGTGGAACACAGCAAGCAAGTAAGGCAGCCTGAAGAGTTCAGTTAGGAGAGGAAGCTGGTTCGTCACAGCAGCAGCAGCAACAGGAGGCAGCAGGAGCAGAGGTTGGAGCTGGTTTGAGTTCGACGCAGTATAGGCATCTAGCGAGGAGAATGAATGCGATTCATGACATCCATAGTCGGTTTGCACATGATCTCACCCAGGCACTTGGGATAGCTTTTAGAGCCACCGGAGTTGACATTCAGTGGTCAGTATTTGGTGAAGATTCCGTGTATCCGCCTCCTGATACATCTGACACTCCACCCGTTGAGGGTGAAGATTCTGATTCGTAGTAGGTATGCCTGAATTACTTACAATTACTCTAATAACCCCAATTTTTGGAAATATTTGAAACCCTGATGAATAGTAACTTTTTGCTGATGATGTTGATTAAGGAAAATTATCAAACCACACTATATAGGAGTACTGTTATGGAAATTCTGAGATCGTATTAGTATTCCATAAAGTAAATGAGTGTATGTAAAGGTCGTTAGAATTCAGATTCGAAAACTTTGGTTTTTCCCGAAAATCCACCAGATACCGAAAGGATTAAGTATAAGGTAACATAATTAAAAGGATTTTTATTTAAGGATTATAGCAGAGGATCATTAAAGGAATATAAGATATTAATAAAGGTTCAGGGAAACCCAAATAATAAGATCCCGGATATGATCCCTCAAATGAACAACAAAAATGAGAGTTAAGCGAACCGTAAAACAAATAAACGACCAAGGGACAAGAACACACAAGTAGAATGGGAAGGAAGCTTCCAAGAGAAGCTAAAACATGTGGTTAAAAGAGAAGGTGACATCATCACACCATGAGGATTTGACAAGTGGCAAGATGATGAGGTAGGCAAGATGATGCAAGCAATTTGCAAGATATTTAGCCAAGGATAAATATTAACCAAGCATTTTTATGCACAAAGATCAATAAAACAAAGCAAGATTCTCCCTCCCCCATTTTATCTTCTTCACTTCGATTTTTTCATAAAAATGGTGAATTAGAAATTCAAAACACAAGCTATACTCCATGGAAAATTACAAGGTTTGTTTCTTTGGATCCTATATTTTATAACTAAGAAGAGCAAGTAGTTTGAGTGCTTAAATCCAAGGTTTGCTAGCTCAAACAAATCATTTTAATGGAGGGTGAATAGTAACCAAGTTAGTTGTGTTTTGGTTTTCTTAGGTTCCATTGAAGATCCAAGCTTCCTAAGGCCAAATAAGCACTCCTTGAAGCTTCTAAGTGAATCCCCACTCTTCAAGAAAGGCATAAAGCTCTTGAACCCTTAGAAATCAGTTGGTTTAATATGGTTTTAAGCATATTATGATAGTTTTGGGAGTATTCTAGGAAATGAGTATGATTTGGATGAGTTTATGCTTTTTTATTATCATTAGTTAGTCATGATTATGCTTAAATGATTAAAGTTATGAATCTTGAATATCTGACTTAGAAATTGGTGGATTAGGTTATGGTATGTTATTGGTGAATGAATGGTGGATTGGTTTTGGTTGGATTGTTGGATTGATGATGAATTGAATTGAATTGATTTGGTAAAAAATGGTAATCGCATAAACATAGTCGTCGTAATGCCCATTTTCATTCAACTGTTTGTACTTAGTGTTCGGGACAGAAATCTCACTGACCAATCTGTAACCTTAACCTGTTTAGCTAGATCATATCGTAAGCTTCATTTTGGTATGTGGTTCGCTTAGATCCGATGTACGGTTTAGGAGAAACGGCCATTTTAAGTAACGGCGTTTCGCGAGCGAACCATTACCCCTCGCTTTACATTGAAACCTTGATTAAGGTCTTTAAATGACTAATTGGAGTACGAAACAATGATGTAATATTAATTGGTAAGTTGGTAGAGTATTCGCGAAAGAGTTTCCTTAAAACGTTAAACGGTCAATTTTATAAAAATGGTGGAGCCGAGGGTACTTGAGCGACTAATGAAAATCGTTAAGCACATAAGCGAACATTTGAGTCTAAGGGGAGAAAGTCTAGTTTCTTAAGCGACCGTGGTTTAATTCTGGCTTATATGTTGTTTATAGGTTACCGGACCCACTCTAAGCTTAAGTCTACCCCGGAACACTCAGGATAGTTTTCTACCCGTTATACTGTTGTTGTGATGTAAATATATTGATGCATTATCTTGAGATAAGTCCATGGTTGTTATTAGCAAATCTTGCGATATATTGGAGCTTGTTGATATGGTATATATATGCATGTTGTGAAATCTTGATATTTTATTATCAATTCAAATGCTTATAAACTGCATAATACCTATGCTAGAGATAGGCAGTAGTTGCGTATACCCTTAGCATTGGGGACCCAAAGGTTAACATTTTTCTAAACCGGGAGGCGATGTTCCCGAGTATATTATATATATAGTTTTCAAAACTATTAATCTAATAATGATTATTCGATAGTTTTAAATTATAAGCAAATATTAGTTTGAATATTCATTCAAGGACTTATGACTCCGTTTATTTTATTAAATAATATTCTTTATTTTCTTAAAGGATAATGTTTCGTTATTCGCCAAGTATTCGAGAAATGATTGATATCGTCAATCATTCTTACCTTAAATATTTTCAGTAAGTTATTTTTTAAAACTTTTACTTCATTTGCTTTGATAAAAGCTAGTCGTTATTGGAATATTATTTGTAGCATAATATTCAGATATTCTTTAATTATCTTGGAATTGATTTATTCTATCAAATCTTCCTTATTCCAAATGCTTTCAACACTATTTTCGAGTCTTCAAAATGATTCTAAAGGCTAGAGCGGATCCCAAAACTCGTTTCAAATTTAAGATCGTCCTTTCGAAGGGGATTTAAATACTCGCTTAAAAATATGAGGGATCCGGCTCTGTGGTGTATTTGCAACGAAGTTGCTGATTTAATAAAAGAGCTTTTGATTACTTGCCCAATATTCGGGAAGTAAGTCCATCTAAATGAGTCGACATAAACGACAGGCCGGGGTACGGTCTATCAAAGTGTAAGTGGCTGGGTGGCAGTCCATCAACATGTAAGAGGCCGGGTATGGTCCAACATAAGGTCCTAATGCGGCCAGGGTGATGACCGGTGGGGGATTCATCCATCTACAACTAGAAAAGGTTACTTATGGGTATCTTTGCCTGATCAGCAAGATATCGGGTTTATGCCAAAGTTTTCTTCTTTCCAAATTCATTGGATATTACAACACTGTTTATACTTTTCATGACAAAGGTTTTCATGGAATGTATGAGAGATATATATAGGTGTATATATATATATATCAGGACTTAATGAAGTATCTCGTAACTTCATTTCTTTCAAATGATATTTCAAAGATTGAATCTATTTAAGTCTTATCTTGTAGTCTCATCTATGTGATGAACTTTTGAAACTGATTATAGCTTGAACAGTGGTAGTTCAAGTAGTATTCAGAAAAGATATAAGTATATTGGAGTATCTTGTAACTTCATCTTTTCAAATTATATCTAGTTAATGATTATCTTATGCATGACAAAGATTTTCAGAAAAACGTTGAGACAAGGTTAGATATATGAGATCACCTTGCAATGATATTTTTATACAGTTAAAAACTGGAACTCTGTGTATATTATACATGTCAGAGGATTTTAAAGATTTTTAAAAGTTGTTAGGTCACACACACTGTAGAAGGAGGTTGAATACAGTGTTTACTACAATCAAATCGAATATAAGAACTCAAGTAACAGAAAACAGATTTTATTCAACAGAATAAACTCTGTTACAATATGGAACTGTCCTCTCTCATTGATGAATAAATTATCATGAGAGATGCTAGGGTTACAATGAATAATAACTTCGATTATGATAACACTTATAGTGTAAACCCTATGCCTGTTTTTATATACTACACAGTTACAAGATAATGTTCTAATTGATATGGAATATAATTCTGCTTCCTAAAATATATCAACTAGTTATCTTTTCTTCCAAGTATTCTATTCTTCATATAATTCCTTCTTCATGCATATTTCTTTCTGTCTTAGTCTCGATCTTCTTTCCTTTCAATCAGCCGCCTGCCTTATCTGAAAGTCATCTTCAGTCCTGATATTATCTCCTGATAAATATCTTCTGATAACTTAAGTTCTGATAAATTAAGTTCTGATATCTTAAGTTCTGTCTTCAGTATAAGTGCTGATTTCCAGTTAAGTACTGGTTTGTCTTGTTAAGTAAGATCTAAAAACTAAACATAAATCATATTACACATGACATTATCAAATATATCTAACAATCTCCCCCAACTTATAAATTAGCATAATATACAAGTTCAACATATATTTGATGATGTCAAAAACATTAAGTACAAATGCATGCGAATTTGACTATATAACTACAACTTACAGTCCTTTCAGCTTTACCATCTTTAACTTCTGATAACAACTTCAGTCTGTATACACTTCAGAATTTAAGCAGTTGTAGATCTTTGACTTGGCTTCAATTTCTGATCTCTTTGATGTCAAGAGTTGTTCTGAGATAGTTCTTCAACAAACATCTCTCAGCATATTCAAGTTCATTGACCATCCTCCTTTTAACATTTATCAATTTTGCTGTATCTTCATCAGTTTGAAAAATAGCTGCTTTGAGATCATTTATCTTAACTTTTCTTATCTCCTGATCTAGTCTAATCAGATATGCCTTGTCAGACTCTAGATTGAATTCCACAGCCTTATAACCCAGAAAAGTAGTTATGATCTTAGCAGAGTTAGACTTCATTTTGACAATATCACCTTTGTGATCTCTGTACTTGGGACAGTATGTGCTGTCAGACTTTACAGAATAAAGCTTCTTCTGTCTTTGAATTTTTGACTTTAAATAACCTGCAGCACTATCTATTAATCTGTCTCTCACTCGAAGTAGGAATAGAACATGTTCCAGTTCCTCAAAATACTTCAGTGGTATAGCATTCTGCCTAATATGGTATACCCTTCCATCATTCATAAAATATAACAAGATATGTTCTTTCAGAAAGGTATGGTAAACCATTTGTACAGATTCAAGTCGATTCAATCTTTCAGGAGTTGCTCCAACACCTGGTCCACTTAAGGAAGTTGGATCATTGATAGTGTTATGTATTCTTCTTTCATCAGAACTACCCAATCCAGATTTATCTCTAGCTTCCTTTCCTGTAACAACTCTTGCTTCAAAACCACTTATTGCAGTCTTCAAAGATTAAGTCTGTTTAGCTTTGGTGAATCCTGGTTGGAGTATCTTTGAAGGTTTAACATGAGCAATGTCAGATATTTCCTTTTCCTTATCTTCTGATATCAAGCCAACTTGAGCTATGTCAGAGGTTGCTTGCTTCACTGTCATATCAGAACTTACTATATCTTGACTCTGAACAACATGAACCATGTCAGAGGTTGTTTGAAAAATCTTCTTTTGCATCAGAGTAAGATTAGCATCTTCTTCATCATCAGTTATTTCTTCATCCATGACTGGCATATAAACCTTTACAGGTTCATCAACTTTTTCTTTGCCCTTGGTCCTTGGATCAATTTCCACTTGTGATTTGACTTTGGTTTTTGTTCTCTCCTTTATCACAATACCTTTAGGCTTTGGAAATTTCTTTTCAACAACAGAAGCTTTAGATTTTGTCTTGACACCTTCTGCTTTGAGTGTAGCTTCTTCTTCCTTTAGACTCTCAAAGCCCATTCCTGGATTTTCTTTAAGAAATAACTCCTTTGAAATTTCTTCATCAAGTTCCAAATATTCACCAGAACTTATCATTTTACCAGTATCAGAACTTATTCATCTCCCAGTATCAGAACTTGTTCCTTGACTTGTAATTCTAGTTTTACTTGATGAAAATCGTTTGCCTTGACCTTGACCTCTACCCTTGTTAGAGTTTCCCTGGTCATCATTTCCATCATCCTTTCCCTTCAGTGTTTGAATAGATTTGCATTTGGACTTAGTCACTTTCTCCCCCTTTTTGGCATCAACAGGTAAAAGAAGAGAGATAAGCAATTGCACTGAGGATTGGATCTCATTGAGTTGATTTTGATGAGAAGCTTGATTCTTTAGAATTTCATCAATCTGAGTTTGTTGCTTCTTCTAAGTTTTCTCAATGTAGGCAATTCTGTCAAAGGCTGGCTTGAAAAATCTGTTCTTTTCAAGTTTCACATTCATATCTTGCTGGATCAAAGTTTCTTGAATTTTATTCACCTTGGCATGAGTTGTTGAGTGTTGACCCTGAAGGTGCCTAGTACTCAATGCAGTAACTCTCAGCTGTGCCTTGAAATCATCATTTATCAGCATTTCATCAGCTTTTGCGAGATGCTCAACAAGAATCTTTTCAGAAGGAACAAAACTAACTGTGTTCCCTTCCTTAGTCCACTCCTTTCCTCTAGGAGTTTCACTCCAAGGTACTGGTGCTTCCTTAACAAACTTCTTGATTAGATCAGCTTTATTAACTGTTTGTTGAGGTGCATGTCCTGATGGACCAGCTGCTTCAGCATTTAGTTTGGTAGCAGCTTCACCAGTAGTTTCCTCATTGGCAGCATCAGAACTTACAGATCCTGTAGTATCAACATCCTCTGATAAAATAGCAGTATTTGAGGCTATAGAGGTTTCAACATCATTCTCTAAATTCTGATCTGCAGCCAGGTTCTGATTGACATCCAAAATTGATGTTGTTGGTGCAGTGAGTTGAATTGGTGGAGCTTCCAAGTACAAAACCTCAGGCACAATCAAGTTATGAATATCAATTTCAGCACTTGTACCTGGTTCTTCAGTATGTACTGGATCAACTATAGGTGACATAGGAGGTGTAGGTATTCTGTCTTGAGCAGTTTCTGGTTGTGCAGAAGGAAGTGATTTAATAACAATTGGTTCTGTTGAGATCAGAGATTCCTGATCCCCTTCCTTAGCTGCTTCCACTACATCCTCTGAATCTGACTCAACTATGTCCCTGTGAGCTCTCTGTTTCTTTAATTTCTTCAATGGTGGAGATACTGTAGGAGCTTTATCATCAGAATTTAACTTTCTAAGTCTTTTGAGGGGCCTAGAACTCCCAGTTACAGTATCTTTCTGAGAAGAAGCCTTCTCAGCTTCTACAACAACAGGTTCTGATATGGGAACCTATTTCTCAGTTGTTTCCTCAACATCTGATTCATCTCGCAGAATAATTCTCCTTCTCTTCTGTTGAGTCTAAGGTGCTTTCTTAGTCCTCTTGGGTTTGGAAGATGAAGGCTCCACTGTAGGATCTGAAGGTTGAGGTTGAGAAGTTTGAGGTGTTCGTGTAGAGGTGGTAGGTGCTGATGGTTGAGGTTCTGATGGTTGGACATCAGGATATAGTTTAGTGTATTTAACTGGATCATAGGTTATTAAGGCTTGTTTGACAGATAAAGGAACTAGGAGGGGTCTTAACACAGCCTTCTTATTATCAGTAGATAATAAGTCATTAAAAGCTCTTTTAGCTAGTCTGAATGATGAAATTAATTCACTGGCTGATTGGGGCTTATCATCACAACAAAAACTGTAGATAAGCTGACAGAATCTAGCAACGTAAACAGTATTTCTGTCTTCTGTCATTCTATCCCCAATGAAACCTAGGACACCACTAGCATAATCAAAATCAGTTTGGTTAATGAGGGCATACCCGATTTGTTGGCTGAATATGGGGATTGCATCGAAATTAGAACATTTGTTTGCAAAAGCCTTGGTTATGCAGTCAAAGAAGAAACTCCATTCCCTCCTTATGTAAGATCTCTTCAACTGACCCAACTTTTCCAATGTCCTCTCATACCCCAGACTGACCATCATGTTTTGAAGAACTTGCTCCTCAACAGTAGAATAAACACAGTTCTCGGGCAACTGCAGTGCTTGTCGAACCGTAGCCAATATCACGATATGCTCACCCCCCCTGATGAAAAAATAATACTTGGGGACCCTTGAGCACCACCATCATCATATACTCCGCTTCTCCAGAACTCCAGCACTTGAGTACCAGAGACGGCATCAGGTTCGGTCAGAGCGTACCCAATATCAGAACTAGCAAGAAAGTCCTGAATGAAGTGAAGTTCTGATGGGGTTTCTGACTTACTAAGAATATCGGAGAAGTTATTAGGAACAAACTTAGCTCCATCAAAAATTACGTCTTTTGGTGCCATTTCTGTAAGAAATTAAGCGAGTAAGAGTATGTTTGCAAAGTGTTTGTAAAAAGGCCTGAGAGAAAAACAACTTCAGAAAATAAAAGAGAGAGAGAGAGAGAGAGAAAGTAAAAGAGATTTAGAATAGAAAAGTAAGTAAAAGATTAGAAAATCTTTTATCTCTCATATATATACTCTCTCCACTCAACAGTTGTATTTTGAAGCATGGGATACACTTTACACCTAGCACCATGTGAACAGTCAGTAAACGGTTAGAACAAGAGTTAATGGGAATGTAAAATAAGCAATAATTACCGTGCACATGCAGTTTTTCAGGACATACACATTAACCACTAACCCATAATGATTATGACTGTTTTCTCTCACATAAACCAATATTCTGTAAAAATATTATCGTTCAAGTAATGACCAAAAATAAACCAAGTAAATAAATACTGCCATGTTAGCATCAGAACTTGATTATTATCAGGATTTAAAAGTCATCAGAATATGGCTCCTTAACTCGAAAAGAGAATGTTTATTCCTGTAATTCTTCACACAAATACTGATATGGTTTCATCAGAACTTAATCATCAGAACTTCCATCAGAACTTGTTCTCAGAATTTATGCAATCTGACACATAAACTGTTCATCTAAAACAACATTTATCACCACAGTAATTTTCATCATTCATCTGGAGTGTAAGTGTGTGTATTAAGCTAAATATCAGACAAAGAGTAAAGTCTGATTCACTTCAGTACATTTTAGAAATAGGCATAACTAAGAACTTTACTCAAAATCTGTCATTATTCTGAAGCCTAATATTGAATGAGTTCATGCATAAGTCCACCTCAACTGTTTTGTGCTACTTTTATGCATCTTTTGAAATTCCATTTTACAGTGGCTTCTCAATGTAAGTGAGTCACGACTGCTTATCAGAATTTATGCTGTTATCAGAGTATCTCTCCAGTAATCATAGAGTGTGAAAAGTCACCAAGAAATTTTATTTTGCTTTTCTAATGCATATTACTTAATACCAGCAATGCACTTGGGTCTTTCCTTCCACATTTTAACTCTAGATCTCAAAGGAGTACCTGATATTTATTTCTTTTCTTTTCTTTTTCTTTTGATAAGTGAGACTTATCAGCACTTAGTACATTCATCAGATTTACTAACATCAGAACTTAAACAGATAAGAAGCACTATTCTAGTTTTTGACTTAGTAATAAGATACACAAAGTAAACTTAACTCAGCTCAATATCAGAATTTGCTTGTGTTAAAAGATTTCCACATAAACATTTACTTCAAACATGGGATCTTTAGGATATTAAAGACTACTAGGTCAGCATCTAGCACAGTTATCCTCAATGGATTGAATAGTCACAGAAACATTCATATCACTATCAGAGTTTAGAAATTCACATCAGACAACAATCAGCACTTACGCAAATTTCAATTTAAGCACAGAATACACAAAGATAGTAATATCTGTAAATACTGATCATAAAGTCTGATGTATCAAAACATAAACTAAGCAGATTTAGAGAAAGAACCTGAAACCATTCCAAGTTCATTTACCAATCTTGTAAAAGTAGCTTCACACAGTGGTTTTGTGAAGATATCTGCTAGTTATTGATCTGTTGGAACAAAATGCAATTCCACTGTACCTTCATCCACATGTTCCCTTATGAAGTGGTACCTAATGCTGATGTGCTTTGTCATTGAGTGTTAAACTGGATTACCTGTCATAGCAATAGCACTTTGATTATCATAGTAAATAGGGATTTTATAAATTCTAACCCATAATCCAGTAACTGATTCTTCATCCAAAGAATCTGTGCACAACAGCTTCCTGCAACAATGTATTCAGCTTCTGCAGTTGATATGGAAATTGACTTCTGTTTCTTGCTAAACCAAGAAACCAATCTGCCTCCTAGAAATTGGCAGCTTCCACTTGTGCTTTTCCTGTCAATTTTGCATCCTGCAAAATATGCATCTGACTAACCTATTAGCTTAAAGTCTGATTCTCTAGGATACCACAATCCCAAATCAGCTGTACCCTTAAGGTACTTGAAAAGTCTTTTCACAGCTGTTAAATGAGGTTCTCTTGGATCTGCTTGAAATCTTGTACAAAGATAGGTAGCATACATGATATCAGGTCTACTTGCAGTTAGATAGAGTAGAGAGCCAATCATACCTCTGTAATCAGTAATATCTACTGATTTACCAGTATCCTTATCCAGCTTAGTTGCAGTGGCCATAGGAGTGGATGCACTTGAACAATCTTGCATTCTAAACTTTTTTAACAAATTTATGGTGTACTTAGATTGACAAATAAAAGTTCCTTCTTCATTCTGCTTGACTTGAAGGCCCAGAAAATAGTTAAGTTATCCCATCATACTCATTTGATATCTTGACTGCATCATCTTGGCAAACTTCTTACAAAGTATGTCATTTGTAGAACCAAAAATGATATCATCAATATATATTTGCACCAAAAGTAAGTCCTTTCCATGGTTGAGGTAGAACAATGTTTTGTCAATAGTCCCTCTGTTAAATCAACTTTCCAGAAGAAACTGAGCTAAAGTCTCATACCATGCTCTTGGAGCTTGCTTAAAGCCATAAAGTGCTTTATCAAGCCTGTAGACATGATTTGGATATTTGGGATCTACAAAGCCTGGAGGTTGTTCAACATATACTTCCTCTTCCAATTCTCCATTGAGAAAAGCACTTTTCACATCCATTTGAAAGACAATAAACTTTTTGTGAGCAGCATAAGCCAAAAATATCCTTATGGCTTCCAATCTAACAACTGGTGCAAATGTTTCATCATAATCAATTCCCTCCTGTTGAGAG
Source organism: Apium graveolens (assembly GCF_009905375.1). Taxonomy (NCBI): domain Eukaryota; kingdom Viridiplantae; phylum Streptophyta; class Magnoliopsida; order Apiales; family Apiaceae; genus Apium; species Apium graveolens. Next base: position 118,024,888 of record NC_133652.1, read on the forward strand.
TATCCTTTTGCAACCAGCCTTGCTTTATTCCTTGTAATTATGCCATCACTGTCAGTTTTATTTCTGAACACCCACTTTGTACCAACAATAGACCTATTCTTTAGTCTTGGCACTAGGGTCCAGACTTTATTTATTTCAAATTCATTTAACTCTTCTTGCATTGCTTGCACCCAATCAGAATCTTGAAGAGCTTCTTCCACTTTCTTTGGTTCAGTCTGAGATAGAAAAGAATGATAAAGACATTCATTTGATGTAGCTGTTCTATTTCTGACACCTGCATCAGGATTTCCAATAATTAAGTCAGGTGTATGTGTTTTAGTCCACTTCCTTGCAGATGGAAGGTTATCTCTAGAACTGGATGCTCCCCCATGATCCATGCTGTCTTCATCAACATTTTCTGATGCTCCCCATGAAATTATGCTCTCTGAGTTGGATCCTTCAGAATTTGAGTTTCCAGAAATATCAGAACATGAGTTTCCAGAATTATCAGAACTTGGCCCAGAAGATCTTGAAGAGCCTGTTGTAGGTTCTGATGCTTTTTGAGATGTGGTTGTATCTTCAGTATGCTCCCCCTGCAAAGGTGCATTTTCCCTAGGCATAGTCACCATAGTTTAAATAACATCAGAGTTTAATCCATCAGAGTTTGCAGTATCAGGATTTAGACTGTCAGGATTTAAAACTTCATTTTCGAATCTCAGCTGATCATGATCATTGAAATCTTCAAGTCCAGTAATCTTCTTATCATCAAAAAAGACATTGATAGATTCCATGACAACCCTTGTTCTTAAATTGTAGACTCTGAAGGCTTTGTGGAAAGTGGATATCCAACAAAAATTCCTTCATCAGCTTTTAGATCAAATTTGGATAGCTGTCCAGGATGAGTCTTAAGAACAAAACACTTGCATCCAAATACATGAAAATACTTCAGATTTGGCTTCTTTTTCTTCACCATCTCATATAGTGTTTTTCCATGCTTGTTGATAAGTGTTGCATTCTGAGTAAAACAAGCAGTCTGCACAGCTTTAGCCCAAAAGTAGGTTGGCAACTTTGCTTCATCAAGCATAGTTCGTGCAGCTTCAATAAGAGTTCTATTCTTTCTTTCAACAACTCCATTTTGCTGTGGAGTTCTAGGAGCAGAAAATTCCTGCTTTATTCCATGGTTTTTGCAGAACTCTTCCATGATCAAATTTTTGAACTCAGTACCATTATCACTTCTTATGATTTTCACAGAGTCTTTGACCAATTTATCCAATTGCTTGACATGATCAATCAAGACAGATGTAGTTTCACTTTTTGTGTGCAAGAAATATACCTATGTGTATCTGGTGAACTCATCCACTATGACCATAGCATATTTCTTCTTTGCAATAGACATGACATTAACTGGACCAAATAGATCAACATGTAGTAGGTGATAAGGCTCAAAAATTGATGATTCAGTATTTCTCTTGAATGAAGATTTTCTTTGTTTTGCCTTCTGACATGAATCATAAAGGCCATCAGGAGCAAATACTGATTTTGGCAGTCCTCTCACAAGATCTTTCTTGACTAGTTCATTTATATTGTTGAAATTTAAATGAGAGAGTTTCTTGTGCCAATCCCAGCTTTCTTCAATTGATGCTCTACTCAACAGACAGATTGCAGAACCATCAGTACTTGTTGAAATCTTGGCTTCATAAATGTTACCATGCCTGTATCCTTTCAGAACAACTTTGCCTGTAGATTTGCTTACAACTTCACAGTGTTCTTCAAAGAAATTCACATGATAACCTCTGTCACAGATTTGACTAACACTCAGCAGATTGTGTTTAAGTCCTGAGACTAGAGCTACTTTTTCAATGATGACATTCCCAAGATTGATATTTCCATATCCCAGAGTTTTTCCAATATTGCCATCTTCATAAGAAACACCTGGGCCAGCTTTCTCCACAAAGTCTGATAGCAGGGCTTTATTTCCAGTCATATATCTAGAACATCCACTGTCCAGAACTAGGATGTTCTTCCTGTTGCCCTGCAATCACAAAGACCAGTAAAGATTAGTTTTAAGGACCCAGACTTGCTTGGATCTTTTGGCCTTATCAAGTTTGTTAACATTTACAGCGAATTTAGCATCAGAGTTTATGTTAACAGTTTTCTTATCAGAATTTGTAATATCAGACTTTGCATCAGAACTTACACTAGAAGGAAGAATGCTAACTTTCTTTAAAGAAGGTTTTATTTGATAATAATCATAGTACAAACTATGATATTCCTTAGAAGTATAAATGGAATGCCATAAACTACCACAATGAAAACAAGGATTTTGTGGCTTATATCTAACAGACTGACTCTTAACTCCTGATTTTGAAGGTAAGGAGTTTATGTTCTTATTCTTCCTGCAAAAAGAAGCCAGATGGTTAGAGTTTCCACAGTTATGACATTTTTTTCTAGGAGCATTAGGAACAGGCTTATAATTATGTTAGGTCACACACACTGTAGAAGGGGGTTGAATACAGTGTATAACACAATCAAATAGAATTCAAAGAACACAAGTAACAGAAACAAACTTTATTAAACTCTGTTACAATGTAGAACTGTCCTCTC